>NW_008692863.1:24739-27144 GCF_000695815.1 Acanthisitta chloris | reverse complement strand
GAAAGAGAAAGGCAAGGAATGCTGCAAAGAAGGGGAACTGGAGCAAAAAGCCTAGGCTCTGGAAGAAGAGGACTTGGGGAAAACAGGAATCCTTGCCTCTGTCATCTGCTTTTCCCCACAGGGATTCATTTCACAGAGGGCCTGTTTTAGTCTGTCCACAAGTGAACCTGACAGATGCAGTCTGATCAAACCACAGACAAAGGATGAGTGTAAGTTTTGCAAAGGTTATACCATTAACTCTTAACATTAAAGGATTTTATACTAAATATTAAAATATACCTTAGGTATAATGAGTATTAACAGAAGCTTGTTATGGGGGCAACTCATTTACTCCTCTTTCAGAAACATAACTGCTCAAATGAATTGGACATATATGAAGACAGTCATAGCAAACAAAGTAAAAGTCTATTTTGATTAGTGTGTTACCAGGCATATCTACCATTTCTTATTGAATCTTGTTTCAATACCTTACAATATTTTAACATATTTTATGTTTTTAAGATTCTAAAATTAATAGCTTTACTTATTATTTAAATAATCACTCCAGTTAAGGTTCTATTCCAAATAATTCTAAATACAGAAATAATACCTTCCTTTCATAGCATAAGCTTTTCAGCAAACCAAAAGCTACATAAAATTGTCTTAAGATTTTTAATACTTCCATGCTACTTTTCATAAACTGCTTCAGAAATCAGGACAGATACTTGAAAACTATTCATTAAACATCATCACTTAATTGAACCACAGATACACACAAACACGGAAAGCTCCTGCCTTGATAAGATTGCCCTGCAGGGCAACCACACACACACACACATACACACACACACCAACCAAAAAAAAAAAGAGATGAGTGATAATATCTCAGACTTCTAATACAAGATTTCAGTTTCTTGTTACAGTTCCATACTTTAGAAGAACTACATGACTCGTATGGACTTGCAGAAATTTTTTGGTTGTGGAGGGGAGAGGTTCAGGGGTACTGAGGGTTTGGAGTTTTCTGTTTGTGTTGGGGGGATTTTTGTTTTGAAACTATTCAGAAACACAACTTGTTCTGAGAATCTGACAGCACAAGTCTTGTATCTCTGGAGTAGACAATAGTACACTACAGTTTAAAATGAATTTCCATCTGTTTCCACATAACTTGGTTCCACAGTTTTACAGAAAATATGCGACTTTGCTAGACGCACAGAAAGAACAGCCCATTTCACTGACTACATTTCACACACATTCCTTTCTTGTTCGGAAATTCCTTATATTCTTACTTCTAAAGAAACTTTGACATTTGAAAGGCTGTACATAAGTAACTACCATTTCCTCTCAAAATGCTTTTTGAAGCATATTCAACCTTCACTGCACCTGAAACACCATTAGAAGTCTAAACTGGAAGATCTCCTAAAGGGGAGAAACCAACATTTTTAGACAGTAATTGCTGCTACACTTGAGAGGGACCACATCATCACAGTAAATATTTAGTTAAATCTCAAGATTTATTTTTTTCAAATTTATTTTCATCTCAAGGCTTATTTTGCTACTAAACCCCTCAAATCTCCAGTGCCCATTTTATCATGTCTAGCTTATTCCTATGTCCTCCTGTGAAAACCATTGCCCATTAATTTCAACAGCTCTTCTCCCTTCTCAGTGTCACCCTACCTGGTGTATTCATAGACAGTAATCATAATCCCCAGCCTGCATTCTGCCATGCTAAACATGACAAACTCAGTCATCTCCTGCAACATATACTCTCTAGACCTTCTTTGTACCTGTTATTTATTTATTTATTATATTAATAAAACTAACTTGATTTTAGAAACTGAATGACAACTCGCTCTCTCAGATCTCCTAGAGAATCTCAGTTGTTTTAAAGTGAACTTATTAAATGCAGTAACTATGCTTTATGGGGACGCACCATACTATCTCCAGGAGAATCTACCAAAATCTTCAGAAGGGAGAAACAAAAGACAGCCAAGTTCAACTTAATGAACAGTCCTCCCCATCACTGTTTCAGTCCCACCAGAAAAGCTGAAACAAGAACAGCTATGAGTTTACCAAAACACTTTTTATCAGTATTTATTAACTGTAGCTACTGAAGTGAAAAACATTCTTAATGTTTCAGTTTAGCCAATTATTGTCTGGCTCCCAGACTTCTGAAAACAGTTACATAAGAGGAAATTCTGTTTTAACATGGACAATTGCAATAGAGATGGATATGGCTATAGGCCAGTGTACTGTACAACTCTTCCAGAAAGCCACATCCATATAAAGGACCTGATATATGAATTTTGGGGTTCTGTAGCCATTATACGATTTAGGAACCTCACAATCTAAATACCATACATACTTCATACATACAGTATGTATGAATAAGCTTCTCTATACAGAAACTTCCTAAGTTTCACTGTAAG
>NW_008692863.1:0-24701 GCF_000695815.1 Acanthisitta chloris | reverse complement strand
TGACTTGGCACACACTTCACCCTGACCCCAAGCAGGGTGCAGAAATGCATTTCTTCTGACTCTTCCCACATATGGCATAAATCCAGGATCTCCTGACAGCTGATAGCCACTGATTCTTTTATATGTTTGGAGAAAATTACATAGCTGTTTTTCACAGTACCAGGACATATACTTAGGTTTCATTCACTCATCTGCTACAGGTGGTTCCCACTCCTTTGTATTCCACTGTAGGAGAAGTCTTAAAGCTGGGGGTACAGGTAATACTTACTCTTCCTGTTGAAAATTATCTGTCATGCAGAAAAGAACAACAAAAAAAAAGTTTCCTAAGTCTGAAAGTTAAAATCAGAAGGCAGGTTCCCAGCTGGGGCACTGACCACAAAAGACAAGATCAATCGCTGATCCAGTTTCTGTTGAAAGGGCCATCCCACTCTGCTATGGGATGGATGTTTCACAGAAAATGCTTAACCTAGTCCAGAAAATTAAATTTTCAAAAGGCTTTAGATCTGATTTCTCTTTATTACCTTACTAGAAGTCATGTAAAAGGAAGCATACTGAATGAATCTTGACAGCACATTTCTATATGTCGTACAAAGTGGTTTTTGTAGGTAAGGCTGCAACATCAATAAGGATATCTGCCCAGAGATTGGACATTGCAATGGAGAGTTGGCAATCACTGATTTTGGCCTCTACACAGAAAAGAGAAACAGAAACAAGCTTAGAGCCAAAATTTGATGGCAGCTTTATTTATAATGAATGGAATAATGCGCATATATTCATTTGCGAACACCTGCATGATATTAAATTTGTTTTTATAGTTACACATATTGTTCACGTTCTTACCAAGATAAATTTACTTTGCTTCAAAATTTCAGTTAGAAGTTTGTGCCATGCCTTTATCAACTATATTCAGATTCATATTAAAGTAAGCACAAATCAAGTCATATTTTAATGGTGCCATCTGTCATATTTTTTTTTTGCATTCTGCTGCCAAAGCAGCGGAAGATCAAATGAAATAAAATCTAAACATGAGGTTTCATTTACCCTGCCACAAGAAATAATGTTCAAGGTGGCAAAGACAGATCTGTTTGATAATTATGTATTTTCTGCTAAATTGTTCCATATGCTTAGAGTATTTGGGATTCAGCCAGGAAGAAAAGCAAAAGCACTTATGGTAGTTTAGCAGTTCATCCCCAAAATACACATTAAGTTATCTTTGCACAGTTTATTTGTAGGTTAAAAAATTTACATTAACTATTTCTGCTCATTACTTTCACCAGAAAAAACAAACAAACAAATCAACACACAGTTGCAGAAATATAAGCATTTAGCTAAACAATTTGAAATATAAGCAAAAATTGTGCAAAAATAATTTGAAATACTCTATTGACAACTTCAATCAATTGACTCCATCTGCTTTACTAGGCCATTTGAATTATTAATAACAACATTTATAAATATATTCTTTTCACAGCTGTTACTAATGACAAGATATACTTAAATATAAAATAATCCAGTTGCAACTATTCACCTATATTAAACCACTGTTTAATCTTTTAATAGAAACTAAGTTTTGCTCCCATATTTAAGACATTTGCTTTAGTTCTAAAATTAATCCATCTAATTAAATATTAGCTTTGATAAAACAGAATGAGAATCTATTATTAGTTTGAATGTCTATGTTAGTGAGGGAGACACATATAGGACAGATTATAAGATGACACAGAGCTCTCCCCAGGATTCAGATGGTGACTGTTACTGAGAGGAGCCTCACTTCCTTCCTGCATCCCAGCCCTTTGTGCAGGAGGATTCCGAACCCATCAAGACTCTTTTAATTACTGGTTGTAAATTACAGCGTATTCTGATAAATTTTTTTTTTCTAATATACTGCTGTTATGAAGCGTTTCGTAGAAACGAGTACTGATTGATTCCAGGCACAGCTTAACACTAATTGCCATGACCTTACAGTACAAAGGAAGGAACAGCAACATGAGAATTTTTGGCAAAAGCTATGTGATCTCCCTTACTTATCACCTTATCTGTAACACAACTGCCAATCCTAATTTACGGATTTAATTTTATCTTTACATTTAACAAATCACATCAATTTATAAAAGGACATAGAAGTATGTTTCCATTTCTAAGCAGTTTTCATCTCTGTTGAAGGAGAGCTTGATAGAACTTAGAGACAAATTTTGGATCTAGTTTGTTAATTCTGCAGTTCAGCTTTAGATATCTGCATTCCAAACGAATATAACATTTTCATTCTTGCAGCAAAAGACAAGTAATAAGATGGAAAGAAATGTGATGGTTCAAAGAACAGAAGGGTTTGATTTGTGAAGGTGAGAGAGCCATCAAATACTACAACCATCTTGCCTTCCCACCTGAAAGTGGACTCTGTGCACTCTACAGCTTGGGTAGTTTTAGCAGGGAACATGGTTGTCTTTAAGTTATGATAGTTCACACCATACGGTGCTCAGGCAAAACAAAAACAACAGTGCTTCCTTTATATAGCGAGTAGCAGACATCCACAACTCAACATTCACAGTCACCCAGCTACAGCCACATCTGCAGGGTTCAATGGCAAATGCAAAATAGAAGCCTGAATAAAGTTTAATAGAAGATATGTAGCAACATCAGCTGCAATCTCCCAATTTTCCGTTGCATACATTAAACCATACTTGGAAATGAGATGGACAAATATTAAATGCCACTGAATCCAACATTACATTTATCATCAAAGAGTAGAAAATTGCTATTATTATCTTTTCTCTACAAATGTTAATATTTCGTAACCAACTCTTAACTCGCTCTGATCCAAACACAATCAACTAAAACAACCAGGCAGTTTAGGAAAAGTGAAATGAGCCTGTGCTGCTTCCAGCTTTGTGGTTACACATGTGCATCACCTATTTAGCAAAATAAAATAAAAGTCACCCTGCTACAAGCATGACTAGTGTCTCAGGTATGTTTAAACACAAAAATTCCGGTGTGAAAGGAAATCAAAAGGGCATATTACTGGTGGTAACTATGCTAATGTGTGAGCAGAGTAAAGTACAAACCTGTACAAAGATAAAATAGCAGGTGGGACAGACATGGTCTGTTTTGCACAAAGCATATACATAACCTCTGAGATGGAAATGGTCTTGTTTAGTCTCACAAAGCACAGGCACAAAATTGCCAGGCATTCCTTCTTCAGGACTTTGCTTCCTGTCTTTCCAGAGAAGACAAAAAGTTATCATATTGCTACAAACCTTCCTAGCTTACTTTTAACTTTAGCAACTAAAGTTATTACTATTAAAATACTACTATTACTATTAAAGCAGCATCTACAGTATGAGGCTTCTTTTCCTGCTCTTCATGTGTGGAAGGCTGTGAAAACTATCAATACTTGTCTATCTTCTCAAACATAACTGGCACAATTTAAGGGTGAATTATAAATAAACTATAGGGAATTCAGTAATGTATTTACTATGAAGGAACTATGGGTGTTTAGTCTAGTTAGTACCATAGTAACTTACAACTTTCATCTTTTATGTACTAAATGTCACTTCCATCCTTAGATCCTAGTGCCAAAAAAACCCTACTATTTCATTCCAAATGTTTAGCAGTGTTACACCATGCATACACCAGCTGCCAGCTTTGCAGAACAAATTCAAGTGACGAATACTTGACATCCAACCTGGAAGCAGCTTGCTCTGCAAGAAAAACAGCAAAAGCTTCTGCTATAAACAATTCATCCTGCTCATGAAATTAAAAATCACAGCTGATTACAACTTTCATTGCTGCATGGCATAAAATTACAAAAAATAATCAGCTTTCATAAAATAATTTATTCTTTGCAGCTCTTAGATCCTTTTATCTTATGCATGTAACTTCCTTACACAGAACCTTTAAATCAAGAGGCAATTAATCTGCAAACTGAATTTGAGAAACATATAGTCCATTATCACATTCAGAAAGGAGACAGCAGTATATCTATTTACAGAGATAGACACAGAAAAGCTGATGTCAGAGCAATGTTATATTTGTATTTACTGCATCAGCTAACAAGTTACCAGGCTGAGATTAATTTTTGAGTTACCAGAAAATACACCATTATCATTTAAGTGTAAATTGTTTAAGGCTATTATCAATGTCTTAAGAGGAAGAGTGTTCACTTTGCGGCCTTAATAAATATCTAGATCTAGCAAATGTCCCATAATATGATCTTTTTTTTTCCCTATGTTGTTTTTTTGATACATACACACCCCCCCCAATAAAAACTGTGGCATTCTGTGAAACTTTATAGTGCTTCGGTTCCTACTGACTGCAATGGCAAATATCAGAAACAAAAACATACAGCTACTAAAATACAGAACTGATTCCCTAGACATCTCACAGATGCTGCTACATGAGCTACATCCTCCATGTATGCATTAAGTTTCTAATTAAGGGAGATGAAATCCTCCTGTCGTATCTTGGTAGTAACACTGAAAGCGATAATCTTTACTGCAAATATTCCAGAGAACCTCCCACATACCTTTAAGTCTGAAGTATGCCTATGAGCATTTAATGCTATGTTTTGCATTTTAGAAGTCCCTTGAATGTGGAGTTCAAGTTCTTGATGCAAAGAAGGGTCTTAATAGCACATACAGGGTTCTTCCATTGACGAAGGCAAACAAAAAGAAGAGAGTCTAGTCAAGACATATAAAGTCAGAAAACACCTATATGAAGACAGGAATTTCCATCAGGGAAAAATCATGGATCCCTCAAATGATCCCTTCAAGGATCATGTAGCTGTGCAGACAGAGCCATCATGAAACCCTGAGTTACAAAGTCTGAAAATGTCTGAAAGATAGGTGTGTTCTCACTGCTGCAGCTTCTTAAATGGAAAAAAAATAATAAAACAGAGAGAGAAACAAGCAATTTCTCTAAAAGTCTATTTTAATATAATACGTATCTGCTTTGACATTTACTTCAATAAGGCTGTTGTGGGTTTAGCTAATGCAGACGAAGAATCTACAGAATACTTGAAAGATACCTCAAGTATCAAAATATTTATACACAGTGTGAATTCCCATGTTTTATTTTCATCCTGAAGCAAATGTGACCCACTTTACAAACATGAGAAACTGTAGGCTTGGGGGCCATTACCAAGTCCAAAGGGAGACAGATCTTTTCCCATATGATTTCACACAGATAAGATCCCACAGTTTTAAGCAGTACGTGACTTTGAGCAGCACTGAAAGAATCTGCAAAGGTCGTTTTCTCCAAGACTGGTTTAGAGCAGAAGTGATTTCTGAAGAGCTAAAACCATCTAATTGTATATCATTTGAATCTGTCTTCTTTCACTTGATATTGCTTTCCCTCTCTGTTCATTTCCATTTTATGTTCCTTAATCAGACAAATCCTCTTCAAGAGATTATAAAATAATTTACATATGGGTTTCCTGGGAGAGTAGAGGCAAAAATGGACATGGCTAAATTCCTTTCTAGGACACTTATGAGCTTAAACTGGGAAAAGAAGGTGAAGGGCTAAAAAGAAGCAGAGTCTTAGCTGTTTAGGTTAGTCTGACCAGCTTAGTCACAAACAGCCAGGTATCCTCAGAGGAAGGAACAAAAAGACAGCAGTTAGTCTGTCCCCATTCTTATACTTCTAATAGTGTCTCTCCTCATTAAAAGACAGAATGAAAACTATCTATAAAATGTAATAGCTCTCCCAATAACATGTATTTGTATATACATGCAGCAACTCATTTGAGTCAAACTGTTCCAGAGAGGAGACGCATTTGACAACATTAGCTGCCCCTCAGCACTGCCACTTGATCTGATGAATGGAAACTTAAGTAAATAGCACAAAAAACACATCTCATTTTCACTAGACAAACATAGACTGGAATGAATGTTGCAGGTGACATAAAATGATGACAAAGTACTTTGAAGTCGTAAGGTAGAATGGAAATACTTGCTAAGGTTCCTCTCAAACACAGCCACGGTTCTTCATTTTGTGCAAATTTTTTTGTAACATTGTTCTGTTTCAGTCAAATTCAGATGGCTTGCAATAAACAAGCTATAAGATTCCTCCAGAGAATCATGTACACAATAGCTAGAGCCTAATGTCATGTTTTTTTAAAAAGTTTGCCTGCTCAGGGATGACTTCTGTCATTAGTATCTCTAATACTTCCTTAAGTTAGAAGAGGCAGTGTAAGGCTCACTACATTTTTACATCATTAGTAATTCAATTCTTTCCTTGAATTATTTTTTCTTATATAGGCTTATTACAATATCTCACCATTCCATCTTTTTCCAGGCTTCCTTATTGAGTAATGTAAAATGTTCTTCTTTGTTAGGCTAATTATGCTTTTAAACTTCTCATTTGTGTTCACAGGTTTTATGTCTCTTCTGAGGTGTCTGTCTTATTTAATTCTCTGAATCCTAATGATTTTGTAAGTGTTCTCTACTTTCATCCAGTTTTGGATCCAATTTCAATTTTTTTAGCCTATTTTACTGGAAAAACATTTTATGCAAAGGCCAAAAATACGAGAACTGATCCATATATCATGCATTCATCACTTCTTGAAATTTTGCCCTAACTTTTGATTTTGAACATAACCCAAATCATATTTTATGTGCAGGCAGCTCAGACCTCAGATCCATTTGGTGAAGGGTGATCTGCTTGCACAGACAGGTCCCCCCTCAGAATTTTTTTTTTTTTTTTTTTTTTTTTTTTTTTTTTTTTACAGCCAAGCCCTTCTACTTTTTACAAAAATTAATCTAATTACTTAACATGTACAAAATAAGATTATTTTTAAAGCTTGTTTCCACTACTGCAAGTACTTTCAAATAAGCAAGGAGAGTTGTGTTTGAGAAGGAAACCACCTTGCACAACATAATACAAGTCCTGGCAATTAAGCTTCCTTTTCTTTAAAAACATAATCAATTTTCCTTTCCGTATCACTGATGTAAAAATGTTTACACAGCAACAAAAACACCCTAACTTACCATGAACTGAAGCTGCCTAGCATCCTTGTCTTCTGATATGGCTGGACAGATGCAAGTATCTATTTTGCTCTTGAATTCTGAAGTGAGTTAAATGTGTAAGTGCTGGGTTTAAAATGTTGTCAAAATATACAAATAAGACTAAATGCAATTGGAAAGCTTGCTGACAGTGGTCTGCTAAACTTTTCCTAGTTCAGCTCAAATATACAAATCCATAACATCAGCAGTCTATCCTAAAAAAAAACAACAACTTGACAGAGACCTCTTGACTTTTGAGGTACCAGAAATATCACAAAAAACCAAAAAAAAACCCTAAAACCACATTCTAGTGCCAGACCCACTAAAATGGAAAACCAGCATGAACATCAGCAGTTAAATACTTGAGCTTCTGTTGTTTTCTCCTCCCACCCTGACAAATCTACAAACTGTTGGCTAAATCCCACTCCCGAAGTCACAGCTACTACTGTCTATAAAATTTACTGCCACCAAATTGCATTAGCAACTACAGAAAAATCATAAATAAAATCAGTGAATTGAGATTTTTCCACATCTATAGATTCAACTCCTTTTTCAATACATTGCATAATATTTCAGTCCTCTACATGAAATGTCACAAGAGGGATAGCTTATTGAGTTAGTTACATAGCAGATGATGGTAATCAACCCTACGGGCTTACGAAAAAAAGTCTGCTGTGTCCTTAGAGCAAAATACTTTGCAAAATAATAGTTGCAGAGTAATTGAACTCTTTTCCCTATAATATCACACCCATGTAGAATCAGTGTTTCAATTAAAAGCATTAACAGCTATGACATTCCTAAACTTGGTCAAAGTTAACATCAAAGTAACACACTCGCTAGCTTTAGGTTTTGAGTGCTTTACATAAGTGTTATAAGACATCAGATTTTACTAGATTTGCCTAACATATATCATAAAGGTATAAACTCCTGTTTTAAAACACTCACATAACCAAAGAACTTGAAGTTTAACTAGGTTGTACATGTCCTCAACTTTCATAGTATACTTTATTTTGAGCCACTCCCACAATGCAGCTCAGCAAGGTGTTTCTCCTAAGACCATTAAAAGACTAAAATAAATAATATATCTGCTGTTATACAGCACTGAACTGCTCACAACACTGACTAACACCAACCCAGGCTCAGCTACGCACGTCAGCCAAACTCAATTTTTCAATATATTTTTATCCTTTAATGTTGCTTTTTAAATAAAAAGTTAACAGCTTTATTAAGTGTGGAATGTTAAGTGTTTATGCAGCAGTCTTCCTTAAATGGGGACATATCCTCAGTTGCCACAAAGTGGTACTTAACACACTGCTATGTTTTCTTAAGTAGAAGGAAAAACCAACAATCAAGTTTGTGGTTTTTCTTTTTCCTTAAGTGACTGAGTGATGCTGAACTAACTTCACAGTGTGATAATTAATCAGTTCAGAAACACCACACTAAATCAACATGCACCAACCTACAAAAATGAGAGTTCAGTCACTGCATTTGGAAAACTCAAGTCTTTGCTCACACGCACAGTTGCACTACCTAAAGCAGATGTTCCCAAACTGCACTATGCAAGACACTTCAAAGTTATTTTTTGTGTGTGGTAGGCATAAGGAGCCACCACTCCTGAGCTGGGGCAGGAAAGAAAGAAGAGGAAACGAAAAATAAAAAGAAAATAAAAAAAGAGTTGCAACCACTATGCAATAAACACTCATTCCCTTAAAGCCTACAACCATGTGTGTGCTTCATGCTCAGAACACTCCCATTGGGCTCCCAGATTTGGAGAATGTAAAAGGAAGACAAAATGAGATTTATATGGGAGCTGAAAGGCAAACAGCCATTCTTGAGAGCAAGAAGTAGGCAGAAGGTTACAAGACCATGAAGTGCAGAATCAGGAATAACTACTATATCTTTGTCAGAAAGGGTCAATGATATCTATATGCTGGGTGGAAATTTGAGCTACTAATACATCTGTGGTAGTACTCCTCAACTTAAAGCAGAGACTGGACTTGAGAAAAAACAACTCTGAAGAATGACTGTACATGATATGTATAAATCAGCAGGACAGCAACTAGTGCACAGTGCTTTTACAGCTAGCCAGCTGTACCCAGTCACCTGACAACAACAAAGCTTTCGTTCACAATTTTTTTATTTTTTTAAACACACATAAGGAATGTAACTTTACTTTTGCCTTTATCTTGTACTTTAAAACATATATGTAAATCTCAGGAAACATGCAGTTGTTAAAATTTGTAAACTCCCACTTGGGCTTTGAAGCTTAACAACCACATACCAAACCGTATATTGCTTGTGGTTTCAAGACTTAGAGGCAATGAACTCTTGTTCCCTAACTATCACAGAGATGACAGTCACCTGCTGAATCACCAAAACCATATCCTGGCACACACACACTTCTTCTGAGCTATTTCCCATTCAGTTGTTTGTCTGGGTATACCTTCCTTGCTTCTACAGAAAAAAAGTCAGCAAGAGGTGCACGCTTGTAAATAGTAACTTACCATCAGACCTATTAATATGACACTGCTTTAGGCAGAAAGAGGGGGGGAAAAAAAATCTTCCTCATATTTTTGAGGTGAGGAATGAAAACTCAAAAAATGAAACTGAACCAATTTACTTCCTTGTGGAATAAGATCTGTGGATAGTTGAGCCTAGAGTCACAACTACCTATTTTTGAACCTATGGTTCCTAAACCAGAGTTTTCTCCTCCTATAACACATTTTTCCCATATGTTAGAACAAAGCAAAAGGTTTATATGCATAAAGCTAATCAGACATTACATGTTGTTTAAAAATCATCAGCCATTTGTTACGCTTTTGATTTGTAGAAAAGAAAGGTTAATACCAAGTAGAAAATTACAGTTAACACCATAATTATGTTTTAAAATTATATAATTAATCTGAAATAGTTAAACTCTTCACAAAAAAAAAGCCATTGTTGAAATGATTGTTCTGTTTTACACATCAATAGTAATTTTTATTATAAAGCATAGGAATCTAAAGTGATTTTTAAGTTCCCTATACAATTCAGTTATTTTCTTATCCATCAGTTGAGGAATTCCTCTCACTCAGACTTGGACCTGGTGCTCAATAATTAACTCAAATCCTTTCCCCCTCCCCCCCTACTGAAATAATGCCTTAACTTTACCTTCACTGAACTGATGGTTCAACAGCAACTTCATAGAATTTTTGCCTGGGGAATTTCTCTACAATTTTAACTGGAAAAATTGAAATGGTCAATTGCATTCCATGCATGAAACAGGCCAGTTTATTCTACTAGTATAATACAATGTTGAGTTTTACCACTACCGCATTGAAAGGGTGTGGGTTTGGATGTTTTCTGTATAAGATCATTTAAGTCCAACACTTGCTATATAAAGGTATTCATGAATAAGCAACTTCTAACAGAAATCTCTTATTTAAATTGAGGGGGAAAAATACAATGTGCCAAAAGAGACAGATTTTAATTTCTATACCAACTCAACACCTCTCAGCGGTTTAACAGAAGACTTTCTGCAATGATTGAAGTATAGCAAGGGAGTCAAGTGGGCTTTTGGACTGTTGCTTTCTTTCCAGACCAAGGCTGTGTTTTCTCTACTTGGGATATGAGACTTATTTCCAGCTTATTTCACTGACAAAGCCCATGGTCTTATCCTGTTAAAAGTCACATGCATGTCCTCAGTCTGAAAGATAATTCCTTCCTTGTACCTTGCAGTAACCTCTAGTCATCCCCTGCGCTTCACATGTTTCCACTGAGGTCGACAGTTAGACCTCAGATGAACTATACAGAGGGAAGAGGAATAGATCACTTGGGACAGAACTGGTGGGGTGCTCTGGAGAGACCCTAACTCATCGGCTTGGTGAAACAGAAACAATGAAATTCAACATTTAAGACCTTGTTAAAGTCAAGGGAAACAATATCAACTGCTCACCCATGGTCCACAACGCCAGACATCCTTCATAAAAGGCAGTCAGTTGTCAGGCATGATTTGCCAGTAGTCTACAGATAAGTAAGACATGTATTCTCATAGGATGAAAGCTGACGAAAGAACTACTTCACTTAAGTAAAGCAGTAGCCATGTTACATAACTGCTTAACAACATAAGCAGTACATCCATGTTACAAAAAACACTGAGGATTCAGCATAGTTGATACTCCTAACGCTGATAATTCATTGCAAGGGTTCCAGCACAGGACTCTAGTCAGCTAATACAGCTCAAGTAAAGCAGAGGGAAGGATGACACTTTGGAAACACGCGGGCTAATATATTCCAAAGAACTTGTAAAGTCATAAAGCTCAAACCCTTTCTGCAGGAAAGCATAAGCCTTGCATTCTATCTTCAAATGTTGACCGGGTGCATGAAGAGGTGCAAGTTTTTTATTCCTTCCACATCATGCATCACTCATTTGCATTTATGCCACCTGATAGCATATTGAGCAGGAATTCTTATTTGCCTTGCTATTCTTCCTAGGACCAGCTACAAATCACAAAATTATATATATTAGGCTCCACCTATCTACAAAGTTTCCAATTAAATAGGTCAAACTAACAAAAGCCTTCAGTATCAGTGTGCTATATGACACCAGATGCATTTCAACATCCTTTAATGTGATCAAATCAACAGCCTGATCTCTGATAAAATACTGCATATACCACCATACAGAACATGACGGTATCAAAGCAAAATTAAGAGCAGCTGTGAGGACAAAAAGCAAAGACTGCAACTGGGTTTTTTTTATAGGCGCATCTCCTACCACGGTCTGATAGAAGTACACCAAACACAAACAGTAAAAGCAAGGAGGATACTGGGGGCTACCCTGATCTTTTCCTCCAAATATGGCACATTGAAACAAAAAAAGAATCAATAAAGGAAAGAGATCATCCTTCAGTTTGTACCTCTGAGGTAGACATTAAGAGGAAAAAAGGAATTCAAGTAAAGTGAATACTTCAGTACGAAAAGCTAGTGTCTCATACAGGCCCACAGGAATTGTACTACTCAAGATGTAACAATGGAGTTCGATGGGGAAGTCAGAATATTTGACCAGTCAGGCCATGGACTTGCTCCAGTAAATTCCTACATTATGCAATCAGAATTTGTCTTGAGGGGCCAAGTACGTATGTCTTTCAGCTTATTAGATGTTATGCGATGCCACGCATAAAGTGTGCAGTACCGAACAACTCAAAAGGCACATGGGTTGAATTTCAAGAAGCAATTATTCAGTGGAAAAAAATGAACATCCCTTTGTTCAATTAAAACCAGAGTTTAGCATGCATCACTGAAGGTGACTAATTCCTATTTGTATGTCTCCTTTTATGCTCACAGCTGGCCAGCAGCAAACCTACATTTTCTTAAGGCAGTTTCAGATAAGTATTTTAGTTCTTATAGTTTACTTCATCTAAGTTTCTAGAACAACTGTGGTAAATTTTAGCATTAACTTGTTAAACATACTGTTTGGACAGCCCATCACTGCACTGAAGAGCATGAACTACCCAAAGACCTTTTTCCCAGGTAACACTTAGCAATACATTACCTGAAACTCTGAAGAGCACTTTTGAAATTCATTTTTTACCTTTGATAGATTCTGTTAAAAAAAAAGTAACTTATAAGTTAATCAACTGTAGCCACCAAACACTGGTTACCAGAATTAGCTTCTAGTTGTCAAGCTAGATTTCCAAGACAACTCACAAAGATATCATTCTTTAAGTAGTTAGTGCTCTATCAAAGCATGTACAGAGCAGAAACTGTTTTAGCAGAGCTAAAGTTTTTGTTTACTCAGGAAAAATAAACAATGTTATAACTGGCTAGAACTGTAACCATCTACAGAGTTCAATCATACAAGCATGTCTTATTTCCTGTTTGACTTTATCAGTATTCTGATAAGGAAAAAACTAGGGCATTTCTCCTATCAACAAGCACACAGAGGAGGAAAACTGCTGAGTCAAAGGCACAGCCAGCAGTAAAAGCTATTCCAGTATTAATAGATTATTTGCACACATTTTTAATGTGTATTCATACTGAAGCCTTAAAAAAACCAGAACATATTTTTTAAGGTCACAGTCAAGCAAACTATACTTCTACAAATTCAGATGGATGAATCATGAAGCCCATAGAAGACAGATGTTGAGAGCTCTGATTATACTTCTCCATTCAAACTGTCTTTGGAGGAGGGATCAACAATTACAGTGATTTGTACAGCAAAATCAAAAACCTCCAAAATATCATTATCTTTAGGTGCTACAGTATAGTAATAAATATGTTAGCTGAGATTACAAGAGTTGGAATACACAATGCCAAAGAAGCAGCAGTACTTCCTGAGGCTAGGCTTTTTATCTTGCTACCTGTTCTGGGTTTGAATGTCATACTAACCCTAACAGTGCCAATCTCTAGAAGACTTATGCTGTTATATTTTAGGCTCTGATCTTGCAAACAAGGGAGTCAGGAATTCAGAGCAAAGCCCAGAACAGTATGCTTAAAACTAATCTCCCTGATAACAAGGGCTATAGAGAAAAAACAAATGCTCTGCATACTGGGATAGTGTTTTCAAGAAATTTTACAACAGCTTCATGGAACATAAGAAGCTCCTACACTGACTTGCCATACGCCTTTGATTAAATAATACAAATAGGGCAGAGAAGAAGAGATAACCTTTCGTTTCTCTTCCTTGCAAAGGGAGTTCTAACAATGATTAACATCAATCACTGAAATACTACAGTGCTAACAGGAAAAGAAAATCTAAAGAACACATTAACCATTAGCATTTGTACCTGGTTTCTCCTCTTCACCCTACAAACACACTGACATATTAAGCTCTTACTTTGTGATATAAACAGAATTTTCAATTTTAGATGTTCATTTTGGAGTATATTAAATGTCGATAGCATCAATCCGTACGGGTATAGTGCTGCCCAGCTGCATGACATGCCTCATGACACAGCACTTCTAAAAATAAAATGTTCCCAAGCAAGCTAAGAATGAGCATGTAACAGTGAAAACATACATATTTTGAGATTTAAGGTGATGTCACAGCTACATGGCCCTAATCATCATTTTTGATGATCAGAATTTAGGACTTCAAAGCCTAAATCCCTACTGATCTTCTGTTACATAAAATACAGGCTAAAATAGCCTGCAGCAGACAGACAAATGCTCTGTATGAATCTTGAGGGATTGGGGGCAAAAGGGGGAGTTTGGCAAAAAAACCCAAAAATTAAAAAATACAGCAGTATGAAAGAACAAGCATGGATTAGGAAATAACTTGAATTGTATGATAGTCTCTTACTGAAACAACCATATAATTCCAAGGTTCACATTTTGTAATAATCTTGGATTGGGGCCAGAAGGGAAGGAAACATAGTTGGTTTGTTTGGGTTGGGTGAGTTTTTTTCCAATTATTATTTTTTTCCTCCACCTCTCAGATAAGATTCAAAGCAGTTCATTCAAGAATGTGAAAATTTATTCATATGCATGGTACAAAATACCAAATACAGAAAAGCTAATTAGAGAGAGAACAATTTCACTTCCAAGTTTGGAAAACAAGTAAATTTAAACCGAAGTAATATTTTAACAGGATGATGTATCAGCTAGAAGAATCACCAAGATGTGGTGAATTCTCCACTTATTCATGGCAAAATCGGATGGAGTTCTGCAAAAGCCTCAATCTCACTCAAACTATGGGGTATTTTCTACCTTGGGATTACAAAAATGGCTCAAGACAGAATCATGAAACAAACAACACTAGTCAAGCCCACTAGAAGCTGCTGGCAACATCAAATTCCTATACAGCATCAATATAAACACTCAAAAGCATTAAGTGCAGCCTGACTCCACTGCTCTACAGAGCTTTAGTTTTTGCTGATGTGGGGGTTGGGAGCATCTACAAATGCAGCAGCAGGAGCAGGGAAAGGGGAGAAGATGAAAGGGGAAGTCAAGCTTTCAAAATATACATGGAGCAAGGTTGCATTAGACAAACATGGCCAGTAAATATAGTAACTGTCTGAAGAAAAAGCAAGTCATGACAGATCTGCTTAACTTAATGAGCTGTGTTTTAATCATTTGTTTTACACTTACAGTTTTCTGTTTCAGACCACCAGCTGACATTTAGCAGAAAGGCTATCTATATCTGCTAGATCGGAAATATGGTGCTGCTCTTCTCAATGTGACAGGATAACTACATTGTCTCCTACTTTGCCTGTCTTTGCTATTTGTACATCTTATCTTAAGCCATACTCTCCAGAGCAGTAACCACAAGCAGTCTGTTCTCTCCAGCATACAGTATGATGGAGCAGTGGGCATCACAGGAAAAATACATTCTCAAAGAATATATTTTATGTGATGACAACGGATGCATTGCAAATTTAAGATATGTTACGCCAAGGAGTGTGTGTTAATTATATTAAAAAGTAAAATTAGGCAATGCAAACTCACTGGAAAAAAAAGAAACTTAATTCTTTTGTAATTGCTATGCTTGCCAAAATCACTTGTATACAGCATAAGAAAGCAATTCTAAACCAATTTTGAGTAGAAACTTTCTTCTATAAATGCAGAATACTGCCCAATAAGCAGGACGGAAAAAAGCCCCACATATGGTAAACCACAGGAATTCTTAGTGAAATGATGAAAGGATAATTAATAAGCAACATGTTGAGTTTTCTTTCTAATGTATCAATGCACACATGACACAGCTACTTCATTTTAGATTCTGTAAGTCTCTCCTTTATTCTCAGCATACCTTTAAAAAGAAAAATCATGCCCCTAACATTAACAAAAGTGATCATACAAACTCTACTTTTAACCCTTTAATCTAACCATTTCACCAAAACCCCGAGAAGATTCATTATAAATGTTTTTCCTTACTACAGTAAAGTATTTAAAAGATTACCAATCCATCACATAATGACCAAAGCTAGAGGCAAAAGGGCTCTTTCCTTTAGTATGCATGGGGAACACAGGGTATGCCTAAATGATTGTCCAGTTGTGCTTCAGATGCTGAGCTTACACTAACCTGCATCCACACAAAGAGCTGTTGTTCCATATTCCACTTTATATTTTTCACTGCTGAATGCACACATGCATGAGCACTTAGCATCAAAATGGACTAAAATAATACCAGGACAACATATAAAGTCTTTACTGATTGTCAGCAGACACCTGCCTGATTTATCCTAGTCTCTTAAAAATAAAAAGCTTGCCTTAAGCCACTTTCGGAAAGTATCTTACATGCACAAAATAAACACTCCAGCAGTGATTTAAGCTAACCTCCTTGACTTTGAGGACTGTTAATCCACTTCAGTACAGGCAGGTAGCTCTGCACAGCTGAGAAGCGACACCACCCTAAATCACGTCTTAGCTTTGACTCACTACATAAGACTTTATAAAGAAACAGACTTGAGAGACATTATTTTAAGCCACTACTGAAATCTCGAGTACAAGGTCAAATTTCTCCATATAAAAACATGCCAAAGTGCTTGACATGGGGATACACAAAGCCTTCTGACACTATGTGGACTTAAAGCTAACCTGACCATGCAAAACTAGCGGATCTAAAGGGTCACTTAGCAGCATCATAACTTCACTAACAAAGGACAACAATCGAAAGCAACTACTTAACAGAACACAAATACCAGCACAAGAAAGTAAGGTGTTTTGAGGTCGTGGAAGAGAAAAAACTGTGTATACCCATTTCCTACAACCTGAAATATGACAACCATGCAGAAATCTATGACATGTCAGTAGGCACTATAGAAAAAACTCACCTGCCTTTACCTCCAGAGAACATTCTGTACCATTTCAATGACTGGGCTCAGGGGAAGATGCTGTTTTCTTGGAAATTTTCAATATATATACACACACACGCACACTTAGCTTATAAAGTAACAACAAAGAAAACCTTGTAGACATCTAAGTGAGGCACATTTATTCAAATTGATGTAGGTTTTTAAGATGCCTTTCCCAAAACAGTTCATTCTCCCCCTGCCCCCAGACTTCCGCCTTCAGAAAACAGACATTCACTCTATATTATTGAAACTTGGAAAAATGCAAGTGTTTTCTTTGAAAAAAATATCTATTGTTACAGCAAAACCTTGGGTTTCCTTTCAAGCAAGATCATATGATTACGCGTTTATATTTTACTTTCCGCAGGAATTTACACACCCCCCATTTGCATCCTGTTATTCATTTAGCGTTTCCCTTTACTTCAGCATGCCGTGTTAATAGAGTGGAGCTGTTGGCTCAGTCTAGGCACTCAAGGTGACAATCAGTGCTCACTCTTGTATTTGTCAGAGTTATTCTACACAGAGTTTTCCGTATATATTCAACTGCACAAAATGCTCCTTCCAAAAAGCAGCTCAGATAAGCATGGCACAGACAGAACAGGAAAATCTAACCTCGGGGTTTTCATGGTTTTTTTGTTCATTTTGTTCTTCACTAATTTTTCTTTTGGAAGGTGGATTTCACTGAAATAGATTCCATGTTATTTAAGACCATTAAAACTGTATAAAAGATCTCACTTTTGCTACTGCCTCTGTTGTAGTCATAAATTGGTTACTCTTGTTTATCTTCACTTAAGTCATTGATTGTTAACCTTTAAATACCTGCAGATGGAGACTGATGACTAACCTGGTTCATAGTCCTACAGTGCAAAGGCCTGAAAAGAAATAGCAAAAAGCCTTTCTCTGCTAAAAAAATGCTAAAACAACTCCTACTGAAGCTATTCTGCCTGAAGGTATAAAATTATACTTGCTTCATTTTATACTGTTCAAAGAGTCTTGCACAAAATAAGCAACATCAAATCTTTTTTAATTTACCAGGCTTTTTTATTTTATGGAGACTACAGGAAAGATATTCTCCTGCAATGCACCTTAGTATATGCACTTGTTGCTTGAAAGTCCTTTCCTACAAGGCAAATCAAAATTCTGCTCCCTAATTCATTATAACACAATTAAATGCCCTTTATTCTACAACTATGGTTCAGTATGGTAGTGTTAGCTGCATATGTCTGCCTGATATGGATACAATTCTAACAGTAATCTAAGTTAAAAGCACAGGTTAAATTTGCTTCAATTCTAGATCCACAGTAGTTAAACTGCAAACTGAAATGCCAATACAACTTTTCTGCCACTATGCACACCACTCTAAATGGCTAAAAGCTACCATCATATTCAAATGAGAAACAAACAACTGAAGTAAATGTTGGTGTGAAGGAACTCTGTCTCTTTACAGCCAGTAATCTAAGTTAAAAGCACAGGTTAAATTTGCTTCAATTCTAGATCCACAGTAGTTAAACTGCAAACTGAAATGCCAATACAACTTTTCTGCCACTATGCACACCACTCTAAATGGCTAAAAGCTACCATCATATTCAAATGAGAAACAAACAACTGAAGTAAATGTTGGTGTGAAGGAACTCTGTCTCTTTACAGCCCATGATTTCCCTACATAGAAGTCATAGCCTTAAACCCCTTTACTGCAGGGCCTACAAGAGGAAATTACAGGAAAGGAGCAGAAAGAACAAAAATAAAGCACTTCCATTGCATGAGAAATTGAGATGAGAAATTGACGTCTGTTATTATCACTCCACCACAAGTAAAGCAAAAAACTTGCAATCTTAGACTTATTTCAGAAGACAGTTTAAAAGACACAACAAAACACATTTTATTGAGACTAGCACTTCAATTCACCAAGAGAGCATAGACAAGCTAATTTCTTTTACAGCAGTCAATCTGAGACAATGTCTTGCAAACATTTTGATAAAACTGATGTGCAAAGACAAGTCTCTCATTTCATGGGAGAAAATAATTTCATTTGAAAAACACACTGCTAGAAATATTTGACCAACTCTATCCTTAGAGCAGATTCCATACTAAGAGTTGTCCTGAACAAGCACAGAAATCAAGACACTTTCACATATTCTTCAAGCAATAAACCGCAGAATATAAATTTAGGAGCATTAATAAATCAAAGCCAGACGACACTAAATGAAAATAAATGTTCTGCATTTCTGAAGGAAAAAGTGGAACTTTCTTAGACCATTAGGTTTCTTGAGTCCTTTCATCCATGTAATGCAGGCTGAAACACTATCTTAAACTAATTTTTATGTCCAAACAGCTTAGTTAAAAAGGCCAATCAAAACAAACAAACAAAAAAACCCCAACAAAAACTCCTTGAAATTTAATATCAATCCCATTGCAATCAAGACTCCTTATCTAGAGCTGATCAATATAATTTCATCTTCAAATTAATATCGTAAAATTTCACTGACTGGTACATGATAAGGACAATTATTTAAATACAAGCTCTCTGCTTTGTTCCAGCAATGAAAAGGATCAGACTATTTCTGCCTTTGAAGAAACTGCCATGAAACCAGCCAGAGCATCTCATCCTACAGAGCAGTTCAGGTAGTGAAGGACAGGGGTAGGACTCCTTAGCCAGTTCTGAGGTCACCAAGGACATACAATTCTGTGCTGATGACTACTCTGAGTGCTGCTGTACTACCCTTGCCAGGGCTGGGGTCAGCCAAAACCTGCCCACACAACTGGAGAACCTTAGCTGTCATCTTAATACCTCATGTCCTGTATTAATCAGGGCTTGGACACAGGAAAGACTTTGCACTCTTTACAAAGTCACCTTTCTTGTCACAAAGTCCATTCTTTACAAGTCACCTTTGCAATAAACTATAGGAAGGGGCACTAGCAATTACTTTATATCAAAGCAAAATCATTTTTGATACATCATTAAGCAAAACATAGGGCTGATGGGAACTCATATGACATGTTTTGAACAGCAATAGTTTAACAAAGACAATTTTCAGAGGGGGGGAAAAAAGAAATCTCTTGGGTATCCTTGACAGTCTGATGAAAAGGACTGGAGGACTCATTAAGGGCAATATTACTTCCAAATGCAAAGCTCTGAAAGACTGGTGACCTAAGTGAAATATAAGTAGTTACATTTGGTTTCAGGAAACTGGAAAGCTTACTTTATACAGTCACATTGTATATACCCATACAACTGGAGGCTCCATTAAAATACAGATAAATTTAACAGTTTAAAGTACTTAAACAGCTGAAATCAACATACAGTATAAACTGAATTTTACAAGCAGTTCAAAGCAAATAGATTCCCAATGCTTACCATCAAAAAAGCTTTTGGCTCTCAGGTAACTGACACTAAGCCTAAGCACAGACAGCTTATCCAATTTGGCGATAACATCTTGAGGGAAAGGCAGAAGGCTAGCCAAGCGGTCCAGCTCCGCATTCAAGCGGTCCCTGTGTCTCTTGGATGGATTGGACTTGACTCCTTCAGCTGGGGATGGCTTCACTCTGTGGCAAAAAAACCCAAACAATATAAATGCAAGTTCCTTTCCAAAACGAAGGCAAATATTTGCCAAGCCTAAAGTTTAAGAGAAAATTTGAAACATTAACAACCAAAATGTTTTTCCCAAGTGACCTTGTTTACCACTGAAACAAAAAATGAACCTAAGATAGCTTAACCTACCCTTCAAAACACACACTGTTAAATGAAGCAGTTTGAGCTACAACGCCTCTTTAAACATGTAATGAAAATCTGTAACCTTTGAGATTCAGCACTTTTTATAAAAGCTTCCTACACTTTCACTGAAATGTCACTTGAATTCTTCCAAATGTTAGTATTACAAATAATTCAACACCTTTTAGTGATATTTGTGTACAAATACATTTGATAGTACACTTTATCACTTCAATAACAACTTCTCACAGATGCCCCTAATTTTTTCCTCAATGTTTGGAACAGGCTATTGTCAATTGAATACAACAAATGTTTCAGTAACTTGCTAGATAATGAGGCATCCCAAACTGCACAAAAAAACCCAACCCTCCCCACCACAAGATACAGCTCAGCCAGCATGTAAAATCTTTGCAGCAAACAGTATTAAGTCACCTCTCACTGAAGGCATTTCATTGGAGTACAGCATGATGAAGACATGCCTTTGTACCGTACAACGAACAATTCTAAAAGCTTTCTGTTATGAATTACATAATGAAGTTTTTGTAAACTTGTTGTTTCCCGTTCATATCCACCCTGGGCTTCAATTCCAGACACCTGGATACTCACACTTTCACACACACTCAGAAGTCTGGCAACAGGTTAAACCCCTACTCATTTGAATTACAAGTAGTCATTACAAGTCAATACTGAAACCAATTAATTTATCTACACAAGCCACAGTAGATTTTGTGATCTTTATTAAATAGTTTTCTAATTAAAGAGTGATTCAATCTCACTTTTCCAGTATTGCAGTTCTATGCGAGATCTGCAGCAGTTATCAACCTATGCTGCTCTCACAGGAATGTTGGTTCTGCAAGAAGCATTACTTGAAAATACTGAGCATGAAGATATTCAGCAGCTAATTTCTTCACTATTTCATTTAGTCTGCTTCCTACTGTCATCCTGGTATCAATTTTATGATGAGACATTGTAAAAGCTCCAATAGTTATTTTTGCCACTGCTTAAAGTAAACTATACTGAAAAGTAATTTCATCTTCTGTTTCTAGTCAAATGAGTACTCATAGAGAGGACATTCCTATTTTTAGCTTGTTTTTGCTTTATGTTTCAATTACACTTCTTGTTAGCTTAAATTCAAGCTCTTCTTTTTACAGCCATTGCTTATTCAAGTGTCACTTGTCAAAAACTTGCACTGAAGCCTGGCTGCCTGCTCCCCAGCACTAGAGCTGCCCCTTGGCACATTAAAGGGAGCATGTGCCTTATGTGGGGCCTGGAAAAATGAAGATGCGATAATAAAAAATGTTGTTAATAGACAGAAACATAGTATCACCAGCAACTACTAACTCCTCAGAGGGAAAAGGTTAAACTTGCTGCAGGGTAAATATTGCCTAGGACACGGTTCTAATGGATCTTTATCCTAAAAGCATTGGAAATACAGGCAAAACAGATGAATCAGGAAATATGAAAATTCTCTCTTGGAAGAAAACCCATAGTTTTCATCAATGGCAATGAATGACAAACTAACTATTTGGTCAGATGTGTGCTTTGGTCACACATCCTGACTTTGAGATCTGCAGCTCACCACAGTCCCAAGTGAATATTAAAATAATTTAGCAAAGCTTTCTTCATATTCTCTTGTGATGACAGAATATTAACTCATATAAGCTATATAATTAACATGATTTAAATATAACCCTAACAAAATAAAGTTCAAAATCACCAAACACTAGCAGTAACATTAAGAGTTACTACTTAATTATTTTTTTTTAGGTATTAGACTGCCATAAATGTAAAACTTTATGCAGGTAACAGTTGCATGCCAATAAGTGAACAGCTAGCCATTATCAAATCAACGAGTTCTGCTTCTGAAAAGTAGAGGACTCCATAGAAACCATTCAATGCACGCAAACTTTTTTAAATAAATCAGCACTAAATAACAGACTTTTCTATTTTCACAAGTGTCCCCTGGTTTGCTTTAACCTTGCAATTTGACAAAGCAGTTGAAACTAAGTGCAACTGGACAGTTATCTCATCGGGTTGTCAGTTAGATATGCTTATTTTTCTGATTTACATTTACTCTCTAATGATTTCTTTCTTACTTTTAACTACTTTAAAGCACTGCTGAATATTAAGTTACCAGTATTTGCAGCATAGATCTTGCCATATTCTCTCCTCCCAAATCAAACACTGATTATCCCCAATTTTCTCCTTTGTCACCCAACTAAAATCTATTATGGAAAATTGGATCCTTCAGTGACGAAAGGAATAAGGGCGGAAGCGCCAGGGGCGGAAGCAGCAAGCTAAACCATTTTCCATCCACTTACATAAACCCTTGATGCTAAAGGCAGCCTTAGCTTCATTGCAGAAAATTATCTTCCAGGCAAATTATGTTCTATGTCAAGATTAAATCCATGCATGTGCTTTATTAAAAGGAAAAAGCAAAAAAAGACTCAAGGAGGGAATGTATTTTAAGCTGACCTTTGAGTTCTTAATCTTTCACCTTTCACAGGACATCTGAATTCCCTAATCAAAGACCAGAGGTCTCTGTACACTCAGTGCCTCTGAACTGAGTTACAATCCTTATCATCCAACAGCTGCAAGACAGGCAAAATCTTTGATTTAACAATTCTAAAGGATTTGCCATCATGACATGAACTGATTGCTGTTTTCACAGGTCTGCCATAGCCTAGTTAATCAGGAGGTTTCATTACACATGCTCATCATGTGCACCTACACAGACAATAATAACACAATATTATTAAAAAAAGTGCACAAGTACCTGAGAATTATTACCAAAAGGCCAAATCAAGTTTCAATATTTACATGCTAATTTGTATTTGTATTATTTTAAAGAGAAACCAAGGCAGTTTTTAAGACAATTAAAAGAAGGCACAAGTTTGTTTTGTTCATAATATAACAACAAACTTCAAGGGGGTAAAAAAAGAAAAAAAAACCCCAACCACCAAGCACTGAAAAGCACGATGACTTCTTAATGAAACTCAAGTGTAAAACGAAGTCAGAGAATAAAACAATGTGCAATAAAATCAGTAAAGATACCGTGCCGTGTTTAAAAAAACCAAAACAAACCCAATTCTGTTAAAAAAACAAATAATTAGAAGTCCATCAGAACTGTTTTATTGCTTAGGAAAAAAGAACATAACAGAAGTCACCTCGCTAATAGATTTAATCTTTTCAGCTATGTACATTTTTCATCTCATATTTAATAGTACATGCAATAACATAGGTTATTCTTATGCATATGATTTAATTCCATGTAGGTCAGGTATACAAAATACATCAGTTATCACTAAGCACATATCGCAATCCTAAAAAATTCTCTATTTTAGCAACTGAAAGATACTTCTAAGCATTTAATCTTATTTCCCACACTGAATTTACAGTTACTGATAACTCAGCTGATGATTCCTTTGGAAGCAACAGATAGGACACAGACTAGCAGGCTCTTAGATCTAGAGTTGTCATCAACCTATTTTGAAAGAGCAAGAGACCCTTTCCACCAGCTCTTTCAGCAGACACATCAAAATTCAGCTTGATGAAGGGATAATGTTGTTTCACTAAAAAAAAAAAAAAAAAAAAAACCAAAAAACAAAAAAAAAAAACAAGCAGCAGCATGATGCTTGATGTTTGTCCTCCACTGATAAAGATTTTAGCTTGTTCAGGTTGTTTCAGTGCATGAAGAACTCCACCAGAATGAGACATCCAAAACACCAACGAAGAATGTAAGTTTCACACTCAATTTCAACATATTTCACTACTCTGTAAGGTAACAAACCAACCATACTTGAAAGAAAGGTTAAACAACTTATGTTTCTGTCTACTGATGATGTTCTCTACATATGTCTACTTCCATTTGCTGCAGATTGTCTTTCTAAAAAGTATACTTTTCCAGGAAGTCTTGACCAAAACCAACCATAAAAACCCACAAGCCTTCAAACCAGTGAATTTTTAGTAGCAGTCTACATGCAACATACAGCTACCCTAAGGCCAGAAAATATATATATGTAATAAGTTTATTCACATATGATAACAGCATTATTGCCTCCATTTCCAGTAAGAGGACCAAACTGCTGTTTGCAGCAGATAATGCTTTACATAATGGAATATTTCAATGGTTATTTTTCTTTTCTGATGGACTTCCTTTTTGAAAGCTTGTTCTGGCACTTCTTGTTTGTTTGCCTTGAAAGAACACATAAATAGTCTTTTTAT
>NW_008692862.1:2000-2312 GCF_000695815.1 Acanthisitta chloris | reverse complement strand
AGTTTGTTTTCTCAACATACAGGTGTTTTCCACACAAATATTGTCAACAACACTGAGGCAAGAGGACTGGAGAAAATACTTTTTTTTCTGCTGTCAAAGAGCATAGGAAATGTGTATGTGCTATTTTGACAACAGTCAAGAAAGGTGGTGTCCTTTTTCCTTTGCAAAGCAACAGGGCTTTTTTAAGCTAACACCAAATATAGATGTTATCTGCTAGTAAAACTCTAATATAGGAAAGATGAAAACTAGACAACAGAAACTTATGAGAAAGGAGATACAGATCACCAGACCTATACAAACCACAAAGCTGAT
>NW_008692862.1:0-387 GCF_000695815.1 Acanthisitta chloris | reverse complement strand
TGGGCAGGAGTCATCACTGACCATGTTTACATAGTGTTTATGTCACTTATTTGCCTAGCAGCACAGAGTGCAATAATACATTTTCCTGATGGTGTTATGAAGTTAGTGCAAACCGCAGAGACTTGCTCAGTAATCATGTCCTGATGTACTATGTGATTTGTCTGTACCCATTTTAAAACTGACTTTAATCCCTACTAGAGATACATTGTGAAGTATACAATTCTCAGTTACAGCTGTATGTATCAAACATGTGTGCAGTTTGATGTGCAGGCATTTATGATTTATTATATATACACACACACACATTTTTATAAGCTCTATAGTATATATACATATATTTAGGAAGAGTGAGAGAGAAAGCAAAAGTCTTAGGCATTTGTGAAATGG
>NW_008692861.1:149725-156793 GCF_000695815.1 Acanthisitta chloris | reverse complement strand
ACTCAAATGTGATCTTGCAAACAAGTACTTTTGTACATGCTTGACTCAAATGTGATCTTGCAAACAAGTATTTTTGTACGTGCTCATTTCTATATTGGAGTTAAGTTTGCCTCCCCACTGCTGATACACTTGTAAATTGGTGCCAGCACTATCACCTCAAAGTTTGAGTCTGCGGTCAGTTTACTTTTGACAAGTTTACTTAGGAACTGCGGGAAATATTTATTCATTTTCAAATAATGACACAGGGTTGTTTTGATTTAATAAAGACAATCCCCCTGAGTTAGAATACTCTCTGTTAAAAATAATATTTTAATTATATTTCACTATTAGAAGCAATACTGAGATTTGTGCTTACTAATGGCACATTCAAAGAGGAAAGCTTTGCTAGAAAGATTTCATTGAGTGTTTAACTGTTGATATTACAATCACTACTTTCTGCCATAATAAAGCCATAGGTTAAGCTGATGTAGCATATTGGAATGTTCATAGGATGATCTCCTATTTTTGCCATTTATCTCCTGGCATTTTATGCTAAGTACCTCTTGCTTTCTTCCCAAAATGGCAAATAGTCTTTTTTGATGATTTTTCACTTCTAGAAGCTGTTAAGACAGCATACCATACAACATGACAACATGCTGTATGAGTGTGTGCACACAGCTTTCTCATGCTGGAGAAGTCCTTCCTCGGAGGCTGCTTTAAACCATGCATCACTGAGTGGAGGTGCTGGGGCTTTGCACTTTGAATATTGAAAATGGAGCAGATGAAGCCTGGTCTGCACAGATTTCTTTCTAATGGAAACTTTTGGGGTGATGTTTAATGAGGTCTGGTATTACCCCAGTGTGTAGACAGCATATATACATCCGGTCCCAGCAACTGAGCAGCATCCATGGGTCCCACAATTTCAAACTCTGCTAGTAAGCCAACTATCAGCAGCGTGAGTAGCAGTTGTACAAGCTGAGCTGCTTCAGAGCATTAATGAGGGTTCAGCATGGCATGGTTTATGTTTGGAGGTGCACTACATTCATACAGATTAACCTCCTGTCCTCTTATCTTCTGGAAGTTCCAATTATGATAATGAGCAACAGTCCCTTTGACAGAAAGACAAAGATTAGAGGTAGAAATGGCAGTACAGGAGGACTGGCAGTATCCCTAGTTAGTTAGGAATAGTTAGTATGTCTGTCTAACTATCCCCTAGTTAGTCTATGCTGTTTCCAAACCCGTTGTCTTTAACCACCATGGCTAAAATGAAACTAAAAGGGGAGAGCTTTGCAGCCCTTTTAATAAAACACAGGAAAATAAAACTGCAGAATTTAGTGGACTGTGACATTCAACTCTTAATTGATGGGGTCAGTTGTTGGCCCAAACCAGGCCACAGCCCAGGCTTTTAGCTCTGTAAAAGAAAATGGGCTGCACTGATGCCCTGGGTCATGCTGGGAGTACTTAGTGAGAGCTGCAGGCGGATTAAAAAACAACCACTTCTAGACCATTTAATGCATTTCTTGCTAAATAAATTTTACTGTATTTGCATTTTCTATTACTTTGGTAATGCATGTAATTCTATTTGTTGTGACTTGTACTGTAGAGATTTTTCTCTGCTGGAATTATGGGACTATTTTCTAGGACATCTGGAAAAGTTACAGGTATAGCTACTCTGTAATTGAGATTAAAATCTGGTCTTTTGTGCTTGGCTGTTATGTAAGTATAAATTATGTCCCTTTTTTAAAGTGCTTTTCCTCTTTTTTCCCTTTCTGGAAAGTGAGGATAAGGATATAGCCCTTCTTTAGAAAGGAAAGCTGCAATATTAAAAATGCAAAAAAAAAGAACTAAGATAAAAGCTCAAAGAAATCAAGCATTTTTTGGAATGTTTGGCTTTAGTAGCAGCATGCAGTTGACAAACAGAAGGCTTCTGTTGCTAAATAATGAATGATAATTAACACATTATCTTGCCTTTATGTCTGTTCAAAGAAGGAGGCAAAATGAGCTGCTGTTCTTCTAAGCTTTCTTGAATTGTATCCTTGCAGTTAGTTTTAACTCATTCACAGTGTGAAGGCAATTGAAATAAGCCTGGTCCTAGTAGCTGATATTCATCAGGAAAAAATGTTTGAAGAAGCCATATGGCAACGGGCGTAAGGTTGTTAACTTTCAAAGCTACTGGAAGTATAATTCTGTCATTTTTCATTTATTCAGTAGTGGCAGCAGATGGGAGAAAACATGCTTCATGTCAGCATGAGTTTCCTGAAACAGAAACAGGCAGAAGAAGAAGGAAGGAGGTATTTTACCTCTGGAAATATCAGTACCAAAATACCAGTGTATGTCAGGGATAGGCAAACATTTACAGGAGGCCCTTTTATAGCATTTTGGAGTCAATGTCTCTGCTTTCCTGATTCACTGGTACTTCAGTGAGCTGTAGGTCTCCTTAACTGAACTAAAAAGTGTGGGTAGAATGAAAAGTAGTGTTGCAAAGCACAACACTAATGACAAGAAATTGGGATGAGTGGTTTTCTTTCCTTTCTTTATTAAAGAGCAGGATGCTTTTTTAACTGCACAAGAGCAGATATTTGGAAGCATAATTTAGGAAACTACAGTGCAAAGTGATCGTGATGGCGGGCCCTTGCTGGGGCTCATTGGGAAGACATCCTGTTAGCATATTTGGGGATGCCAGCAAAGAAAATACTGATCTTGTTGGGCGAGTGTGTCACTAGGTAACATCTGTGTCAGCCTACACAAGGTGGAGCCATCTTGGGTGTGAGGGCTGTGAGGACTGAAATAGAGTATTCTTGATAGCGTGGAATAATAAAGTGTATAATTTTGCCAAATGAGACTGTATTGTATTCCCTGAGAGCTTTAAATAGAAGTGTGGGAAGAAACCAGGTGAATTATGCGTCAGTTGTTTAGAGGAATGTATATTTCTGTTGTATGCGCAGGAACAAAGTGCTGAAATTTTGAATGTGGCATTTGGAGCTCCCAACAAAGCTTCACCTGAGCCTGTCTTATGACTGCACTGGGTGCCTACAAAATCAGGCAACTACTAACACAGGAACCTCATGAGGTTCAACAAGGCCATGCGCAAGGTTCTGTGCTTGGGTTGGTGCCCCCCAAGTATCAATACAGGCTGGAGGATTAGGGGATTGAGAGCATATCTGCTGAGAAGGACTTTGGAATATTGGTGGATGAGAGGCTGGACATGACCCAAATGTGCACTCTGGTGGATGAGATGCTGGACATGACCCAAATGTGCACTGAAGCCCGGAAATCCAACCATGTCCTGGGCTGCATCAAAAGCAGTGTGATCAACAGGTCAAGGGAGGTGATTCCCCGCTCTGTTTCACTTTTGTGAGACCCCACCTGGTGTACTGCATCCAGAACTGGAGTCCTCAGCACAAGAAGGACATGGATATGTTGGAGTGGGTCCAGAGGAGGATGGCAAAGATGATGAGAGAGCTGGGGCACCTCTGCTATGAAGAAAGGCTGAGAGAGTTGGGGTTGCTCAGCCTAGAGAAGAGAAGGCTCTGGGGTGACCTAATTGTGGCATTTCAGTACTGAAAGGAGGCTTATAAGAAAGATAGAGACAAACTTCTTAACAGTTCCTGTTGCAACAGGACAAGAGGCATTTTAAACTAAAAAACAGTAGATTTAGAGTAGATGTAAGGAAGAAATTTTTTTATGATGAGGATGAGAAGACACTGGAACAGGTTTCCCAGACAAGTGGTGAAGGCCTTATCCCTGGAAATGTTCGAGGTCAGGTTATATGGAGCTCTAAGCAACCTGATCTAGTTGAAGATGTCTCTGTGCCTTACAATGGGAATTGGACTAGATGACCTTTAAAGGTCTTTCCAACCCAAACTGTTCTATGATTCCGTGATTGTGTGTTGATGGAGCAGAGCCACAGTTGTGTGCTGTCTGTGTCCTCAGCCCCCTGGAGATGGCAGCTGACTGACTGACAGCTCGTGAAGACAGCATTTCAAACAGACAAGATGAAAGCAAAAGGCTAATTAATAACAAATGATATCTCAGCTCAGATGTGTTTAAATAGTGAAGTATTTCTCCTTGTAGGATAGAACTGTTTGTTTTTAACTTCATGGAAACTGCTTGAAGTTTTTGACATTTGAGCTACCCTGGTTCTGTGTGGATTGTAAGTTTAAGATCAATTTTGATAGCACTCAGCAAAGGCTAGTGGTTGATTTTTCTAAAAGTGATCTGGGAAGTTTTGTATGAATTTTATTAAGTCATCTGAGGAAAATAAATTAGTATCAAAAAATAGTAGATGTAAATTTCTATCAGTGTGTTAACTGCCTTACATTGGGACCTGTAAAATTGTAACCAATACTCTGGACTTCAGATATTTCCATTTGAATGATAAAGTATTAGAATTAATTCGTTACAAAGCAGAATACCATGTGTTGTTATACCTATAATAATATTAATTATATAATAGAATATTATACCTAGATACTTGTAGGTAACACACGAAAATTATAAATTATAAAAACAGGATGTTTTCAAAATTTGCAACAAAGAGATTTGAATCCTTATTCATATAAATTTTGATCACAATTCTGTATTTGAGTTTATTTTCATATTCAGCTGATATTAATCTTGATTGTGACTTTTAATAATTTGTAACAACAATGTAAATAACAACCAAAGACTTCCAGCCCCCTCGTTTCATCTTACAGTCGTTCTTAATCACAGGTGGGTTTTGCTCCCTGGACTACTTTACAGTACCCTTTCAAGAACATTCTGGTCTATAATCAGTAGTTAAAGCAAGAAAATAATTTTCAGCTGCAATAACAAGTTTGGCAAAATAAGTTTTGCTTGTGATTACCTCCATACTCCAATTTTGTACACTCTCCTGAACGCCCAAATTTATCTCATTCAGATTATTTCTGATTTTCTTTTCTGTAACTGCTTTCTTTTTTTTCTTTAATACCTACAATCTCTCTTTTACCCCAAAGTGAATTTGCTTTTTTTTGTTTGGTGAAAGAGTCACAGCAGAAGGGCTTGTATTGCACATGTGAACATACACATTTCCTCAGCTTCTCCTCTACTTCTCCTTTTTCTTAGTCTTGCATTAGTGTAATCAAATATATTGGTTTCTGTATCACACGATGTCAGGATGCCTGTACCTACAGGCTGCTCAGCAGGTTCTTATTAGAGGAGCATTGAGCTAGGCAGGAGTTGAATACATCTCTTGCAGAAGAAAATGTGTTATCCATTTGGATTGCAAGCTAAATAGCTGCCAGTTATCAACAAGTCCCACTCCACTGTATATGGCTGTCTTCCTTTCTAATTACACATAGCTCTGACAAGTTGGGTTTCTCCTGAATATGGCTACTATAATGTAATATAAGGTTGTGACTTTGTAGAGAGTTTTCTGTTGCACTCATGTGTGGTCTTGATCCACTACCTGAGTGCTCAGGAACACGCATTTCCCAAGGTCTAACCAGACAGAAATGGGATTCCCAGACCCTCGTTTTCTGGGTGAGTTAGGAAATACTCAGTAGCACTGATCCTGGAAGCTCTGGGAGCCCTGATCTTCTGAACCCAAAATGGTACTCACTACACCAAGTCTGTGTGTGGCTCAGATTCCACAGGTCAGGGTTTTACTAGGAAATTTTATATCAAACCATTCTCCTGACAAGCTCCAAAATGTAATTGCTCATGCTAAACAGCAAAAAATTCCTCAAAACCACTTCACTAATTACTACCGAAAACTAATATAATTACTGAAAACCTTCAACTCTAATGTATGCGTTAGATGCTTAGCTGCTGTGATGACTACATGGGTGCACTATGATGATGAGACACACAAGACTGCTATACCCAATAACATGTTTTTAGAGTGTTACATTTTATGCTTTTGTAAACACAAATAAATTATATCATCAAAGTTAATACCCCTTTATTTTTTACTTTAGTTGTGCACTGTGACTTTTGGATAATAGTTATTCCTTTGTCCCATTCCCATATCCCTGACATGCCTCATAAACCTTGTTATGCGGTAAAACTGGCACTCACTTCAAGTCCTTTCTGTGCTGTTGTCTCACAGACTACTACTGATTCGAGCACTAGTGAGAGCAAGAGTGCTGATGACTATATTATGGTTTCTAAAGAAGAGGAAGGAAGTAAAAGTGCTGTTCCGGAGCTGGCGCAGTCCCTTCAGGCACACAAGGAAACAGCGGTGAAGCCAGAAGCTCCATCTCGTTCTTCTTTGATATTCTCTGACCCATTGATGGGCTCCATTTCAGCCTCCTCCAGCAACCTGAGCTCCAGCCCTGATGATGACAGTAGTAATAACAGCAAAGATTCTGACTTTGCTATTGTCAGCCCACTGGACATCTAAAGAAACAGATTGGGAGAGTTTGGGAATTCAGTCATTACAATTCAGCTCAAATTCTGTGATTCCACGGGCTGGATAGTTCTTTGGATTAGAAGGACAGAAAACAGATAAAGGTAACCCATTTCAGCTGCCAAAAGTGTAAATTAAAATTAAAAGCAAAACTAAACAAACAACAACAACAAAAATTTTCAACTTTTCAAAAATAATAGACATCTTTTAATAACTGCCTTAAATAAAGACCCAGTAAAATCCAGTTCTAATATACAGTTATTCTTAGTTATGCTGTTATCTTACTTAGTAGCTTTGTTACTATAGAACTGTTGCTTTCCCAAAACGTAGAATAGTATGTGCTAGGTACCCTAATGGAAATGTATAGATCCTTGGCATCAGACCTGAAGCAGCAAAGACAAGCTGGATTTAATAACGTGCTTTTACAAAATATACTTGACTGGGTTTTCTGAGTAGGAAAGGGTACTGTTTCTTCAGAGACTGTGATTAGAGAGTTAGGGAATGAATATCAGAAAGATTAAAAGCATCATCCTGGTAATAATTTTGTTCTCCCTTGGGGAATCCTAGTTTCTTCATTTTCATCCAGCAATAGCCTGAGGTGTGTTCAAGGCAGAGGTTTGTGTAGTTGTTCCTCCACACTTAGAGGAGACTGTGACAAACTCCTTGAGAATGGGGACCTATACAACAGAGCCTTATTTCTTTTTGTTGACCTTTTTTCC
>NW_008692861.1:138746-149706 GCF_000695815.1 Acanthisitta chloris | reverse complement strand
TTTTTATTTGTCTACTTTTACTTCCCCTGGCAGAATTGGTTTTTTATTTTACTGAGACTACCATGATTAAAACAGTAGGTGCAAGGGAAATAACAGTATTTCATAGAGTAGACCTGAGCCAGTTGAACTAAAACTAGCTTGAGTATGATAACTTACCAGGGAAGGGTGCAAAGTGAAATGAAATGTTCATAATTGAAAGCACTTTATATCTCATTGCTATTATCTTCTATAGACTCTGTTTACATTTATTCCTATATGATTTCCATATTTCTAGTCAAGAAAAACATAATGGTGCAGCAGCATTAACCAACAGAAAGTTTCTAATTAACTCTATACCTTGTTCTTCTATGGAAAAATGTATTTCTCTCCCATCAAGTACATTGTACATTTAATAACAGCTGGTACTCTCTGATCCCTTTAACCTCTAATGGAATTCACAAAATGAAACTGGTGGTGAGTGGACACGTCCTCTTGCAGGACCTGCACAGAGGTAGCTTGAGGAAGGGATGCAAACATGTCACTCTGTAACAGCAGCAGAAAAAAAAAACAACTTTATTTGCTTTTAAGATGCATATACATCTTCAGCTTCTTCAACAACTTCATAATTGCATGGCGAAGTTTATGTTTGTTTGAAGTTAACGTTCAGCTTCCAACTTCATAATTGCATGGCGAAGTTTCTGTTTGTTTGAAGTTAAGAAATGGTAGTCATTTGCTGCTTCGTGTGTAATTGTACATGGATTGAAGTACAATATTCCAAAGATGAGGTGACATGTAATTTGCTGGTCTTAGATTTTACAAGGTCTGTGTCAGTGACTGAATTGAAGAGTTAATTGTCGTGTAATTACACAGTCAACTTCATAATTGCATGGCGAAGTTTCTGTTTGTTTGAAGTTAAGAAATGGTAGTCATTTGCTGCTTCGTGTGTAATTGTACATGGATTGAAGTACAATATTCCAAAGATGAGGTGACATGTAATTTGCTGGTCTTAGATTTTACAAGGTCTGTGTCAGTGACTGAATTGAAGAGTTAATTGTCGTGTAATTACACAGTAGCTGCCATGTCCTTACATCTTTAAAAGCCACCATGTAGTTCTTTGGAGATTATCTGTGCCTTGAAAAATGTTAAAATGTTAGAATGTTACGGGCAGGCATAGCATTGTAGCTCTCTGCAACAGAATGATGTGAACAGTCAGATGACTGTTGAGGTGAGAGATTTTAAGTGCATAACATTTTGGAAAGGTGTTTATTTTGGTTTAATTTTAAGTTTCATAGAAAATCACTTGGAAATTCAGCATGCATGCCTGTCTTCACATTTATTTTATTTCCCTGAGTTTGCATGTGCACCAGGGGATTAGGTGGCTGTTGATTTATTTAGGTCTTTCAAGCTTTTCTTGCCTTAACCCATTCAGTAAGGCTTGTGCCACACCACCAACAAAGGAGAATCTGTTCAAGAAGTACCTGTGGAAAGAGGAAAGAAATATTCTGGGGACAGAGAGAAAAGTTTTATATTCTGTGACACATTAACCTTCAAAGATTCCAGTACTTTGGCAGGGGAAAATGTTTTTACTTCTTTTTTATTTTTTTAATCATCTGTCTTTTGGTTTCTCTTCTAGTTGGTTGTTTCAGGGATCACCTTGCTATTTTCTTGAACAGTCTCACAATGAAAGATTTTTTTGGGTTTTTTATTTTTGTAAGTTAGTTGTACCTTTAATATTGCATATTGTAAAACAACAGTAAAAGTATATAAAATTTTAGGAGTTTATAAGAAGTTTTCACTGATCAGTGAATACCGATGAGCTGAATGTGTATCATGCCGTGGGATGTGATAAAAATCTTCAAAAGCAGAGAGATGATTATACAAATGAGATCAGAGCAAATTCCTGTTAATGAATCTGCTTTGGTTGTACCATGTCCTTCCACATCTCAAATATGTTGTCTCTGATACTTGATCATAGTGCAGAGATAGTTAGAGTTTTAGTATATTCATTAAGTTAGAAACTTTAAGTTAGATAAAATGTCAAATCATCACCCTGTCTTGTATTATGTTAAGAATATACAGAGAGAGAAATTGTCATTTAAAATACCAGATTATTCTCTTTCTCCAAAAATGTTCATGGATAACAATAATCAGAAAAATTATATGCATTGCAAATTACTGATGGAAACTAATACAGGATTAAGATATGTACCTGAGACTGGTATACTGTATCTCATGTCTGTAATTTATTACTTTAAAGTCTCTTGCATGTCATGTCAGTTGTATGTACTGCAGAAAGGCAGTATCATATTTTGACTGGGTATTGATTTAGTCGTGGAACTTTGTATCTTTACTCTGGAAGAACATCTAGCCCGCTTTATTAAAGAAAGAATTAACAACCTTTCTGGGCTGTGCTTGTGCTGTTTTCTCAAAAAAGAGGGAAGGCTTTTTGGCTAAAATACTGGAAGTATGATTTCTGATAACTAGGGTCATTAAAAACTTTAAAATTATATATATAAGCACAAAGTTTATTAATGCTTTAATCAGATTTTATATATGTCATCCAGGGAATAAAACTGCTTGTCATTTATCTCAACTAAACAATATAGAATATTTCCTGTTTTACCATATTTCTTGTATCTGAAAACAGCAAAGTGGAATTTAACATGGTATAACTTTTTTGCAATTTCATGAAACTTGGTATAGTTACATCATTGTGTCTCAGCCACAGTGCCAGTATCTGTACAGTACTTTTCTGAATCTCAGTACATTATGTCACATTATTAAATGCTTCCCATGATTCTTCGGTATGTACTTGTCAGGTGGCACTGAGGCAGCTATTTAAAAGATTACATTTCAGCTTTAAGGTGTTCTTGTGCCTGGCAGTTACCATGTCATCTGTTCAAATACAGACACAGCAATCCTAACATGAACAGATTTCCAGATTCTGGGTGTCAGCCCTTAAATAATACTTCTGATTTTGTGCTGCATGTGTTGATCTTGAATGAATGACTCTAATGGTTTATTAGACTTGAAAGGTGCAATTTCATAAAATAAACTTCATTTGGCTACGAAGTAGTAATTACACTGTCTCGTAATCTGTGCTGTCCTTTTGAGAGTGATTATATGCAGTCTATGCATTAGTGTTTCCTGTGTCACGGAATCTGCCAGACTCTGGCTTTAGCAGCTAGCTAAATAGAGATGAAAGAGCATAGAAGACGGTCATGGGAGGAACCGCAACTTGAAACATGCACACAGACAACTTGTTTGCTTGCTTCTCACAACATATTTAACCACTAAAATGGTAATGGAGGTTTTAGGTATGTGGGAGGATCCTGCAAGAGGCAAAGTGCATAACCCTAGTAGCAGACACTGAGCTGGAAGGAATGCAGCTTGAGACTCTCTTAAACTACAGATTCTTTAGGGCAAGAACCATCTTTTTTACTGAGTTTGTACAGAGCTTCTAGTGTAGTTCGCCATGACCACAAACACTGTCAAAATTAGGATAATAATAATCATTGTCTTCATCATGGTCATCCTCATCTCATTATTTCACCAGGTTTTGCTATTTCAGTGATCTAGATTTCATCCAATAACAGTAACTCAGCTGATTGCAGTAGTGTTGTAGCAGAGGAATTTGGCTCCATGCTACTGACTTAAGTGCAAACGAAGAGTAGTAGCTTAAATAAATAAATTAAAACCAAAGAAACCCCACATTGGAAACAGGACAACAACATTGCCAAATATAAAAAGCTGCATTTTTTCCAGGCTTATATGAAGTATAAGAAATATTTCTAAGGTGTGCTTCAAGTAGTGCTTGTGTACCTTGTTTGACTACATCAGGTAGGTTTGTGCAAACTTATCTTTGTTTTTAACTTGTACATACCCAGCTGATGCCATGATGGAGGAAGCATTAAAATGCGTCAGCTGCAGAGGGAAGACACTGCGGTTCCATTTTCTATGAATGGTAAGAATTTGATCCTTCAAATCCCACTGATTTATCACTTTCACTGTCTTCTGTGGTGACAACATGAAAAACCGTATAATCATTTCCAGAGACTTGATGGGAACTCTGCTGCTTGAGACATCACATGCAGTTGTAGAGCTCTGAGCTGGGAAAGTTTTCACAGCTTTGCCTCTGACTGTGAGCTTTGGGGACTGTAGCAGGATTGGGTTTTCTGAGTTGTTAACTCATACAAAGAAGCATTCAAAGATACTATAAATTATCATGTCAGTATTTTAGACCTTTTGGAATATAAATGGCTAGATAGTTTTGAGATGGAAGAATAGTTGTCACAATATCTTGACTTCCCACCTGCTGTGTTAATTGAATTCAGCAGATGGGGAATATAGTAGCATTTTCAGAGCATCATAAAATTGCCCTTTAAAATAAGAGAGAATATCAAGCAAACAGATATTAAAAGGCAGATTGTCAGAGGTGTCATTTAGCTTGCTGGATAATATATACCTCTGTGCAGTACTCAGGAACAAGTATCATTTTTATCCATAAATGGAAAGACTTGCAACATGCTGGAACACATGGCATAAAATGTAAATGAATGTGAGCCTGTTCCTAAAAACATTTTTAAAACTTCAAAGACTAAAATACATCAAAATTACTTTTTAAAAAATGTTTAAACACACAAAAAGCTTATTTAGACTTGCAACGATTATCAGATCTCAATAAAGCTACATCTAGTTCAGAAAACTATGATGGAACTCCAGCCTCCAGGCAAAACAGCAGTGTGGCTTACAGAAGCAACCTAAAGGTAGGAGTTTGGGACCACAATGAGCTTCTTGTGCTTCGGACAAGTAACTTTCAAAATCTAGAGAAAATTAATTCCAGTATATAAGTAATGAATTGCACATGTTTACTGAGTTTTAAAGAAGTTGCAATGGGGGGAACTCCTCAGCAGACCCTCTTTCCAAACTTCTTTTGTTCTCATTTCCCACAGTCAAGCCCATCTGGCAGTTTTGTGGTACCAGACATCACCCATAAAAGCTTCAGCTGTTTAATCTTCTTGAATAGCTGAATTCTCAGTCACTGTGATCAAAGTTAGTTGTTCATCATCTAAGGGCTCCAATATCCTATGCCTGCAGCCTGGCCATCAGCCCAACTAGTGCACTCCTTGTTCTCATATAAAGTGTGAAATCTTATGAAAATCTCACAATACTTATACAGCAGGTGGTATCCATATCCAGTCCTCATGACTTCCCTGTGGTAAACTTTATTGTAAGTTTCATTGCCTAATATTTTCTGTATCCGTAATTGTGTTGCAATTCTTACAGTTAGGAAAAAAACAGAAGAAAAATCTTGCTTTTGCTCGAAAATGCTTTGCTTTTTATTTCCTCCTTCTCCTGGTAAAGTATCTTTGCTGAGGATTTTTGGTTCTTTTACTTGTAAAACACCCTATGTGCATTAAAACTCATAATGAGGTGAAGTTCTTAAATGTGTTGTCTTAAAAATGCTGAAACAAAACACTGATGTCTCCAAACCTTTCCCCATACTGAGTGTGGGGCTTGAGTTAAGCTTCAACTTTAAAAACTGTGAATGGGAATAGTGCATATTTTCTCTTTCTAAAAACAGCACATTTTGGTAAACACACTGGACCACAATTTGGCAAATAGTACACTCTACCAAGCTATGCCATTTTCTTTGGAAAAAAAGATAAAATTCTCTATTCCTCCTGGTGAGACCACTGAGAGGGAGAATAGCCTCAGGCCTGGGAGGTCTATGTAGTGTGGAACCAGAACTTGTCTGTGTTGCTCAGGAGGGCCCATGGCTTTATTTGGGGCAGGGTGCTCCTGGGCACAGGGGAAGGCGCCCCATGGTTGTTCTTGGAGGAAACATGGGACACCCAAGGCCACACCATACTGATGTGCCCCATTGTGTATGGAGTACAGGAGAGCTCATCCTTGTGTAAAGGACAGGGACTGCAGTGTTGCTGGAAAGGTGGGGAATCGTTTGCTGCCATTCATGGTACTTTAAGGTTCAGCATAAATAAAAACTGGGAAGCAAAAGCCAAGCATCATTAGCCATGCTAGCACTGCCATGACTGCAACGTGTTTTCTTTCTGTGGGGTGCACATTTGCATCATAGCATGGCTTAGAAAGAGAAAAGAAAAATCTCCTTTTTTATGTTTTGAGACTTTTGCTGTATGTGAATATTATGGGACTTTTTTAAAGAAATGTTATTACTGGTGCACATCCAGAAAGAGATTGCGACAACATGGGAGGAATATAGGGAGATTGTAGGGGAAGCTAGGGACAAGGCTTGGGAAGCCAAGGCCCAGATAGAATTGAATCTGGCAAGTGATATTAAGGATAAAAGTAAGGGCTTCTATAGTCATGTTGCAAGCAAAAGAAAGACTAAGGATGATATGGGCTCTCTCCAGAAGGAGACAGGAGGCCTGGCTACCCTGGGCAGAGAGAAGGCTGAGGTTCTCAACAACATCTATGCCTCAGTCTTCAAAGACAAGTGCTCCAGCCAGGCTGCCAAGTCAATAAAGGCAAGTGCAGGAATTGGGAGAATGAAGACCCTGAGTTCACAGTAAGAGATGATCAGGTTTTGAGACCATCTAAGGAACCTGAATGTGCACAAGTCCATGGGACCTGATGAGATTCATCCACAGGTCAGAGCTGTTAAGCTAGCCATCATTTTCAAAAAATTGTGGTAGTTAGGTGAAGTCCTCAATGAATGGAACAAGGAAACTAAAAGCCCTGTTTTTAAAAAGGGGAAAGCAGAAGACCTGGGGAGCTACAGAACAGTCACTCACCTCTGTGCCAGGCAAGATCATGGAGCAGATTCTCCTGGAAACTATGCTAAGGCACATGGAAAACAAAGAGTTGATTGGTAACAGCCAGCATGGATTTACAAAGGGCAAATCGTGCCTGAGAAATTTGGTAACACTTTATAACACGGCTAAGGCATTGGTGGATAGGAGCAGAGCAACTGACATCATCTACCTGGACTTATGCAAAGCATTTGTCACAGACCCACATGACATCCTTGTCTCTACATCAGAGAGACATGGATTGGATGGGTGAACCACTCAGTGGATAAAGAACTAGCTGGATAGTCACACATGAAGAATTATGGTCAGTAAGCAAAAGAAAAGAGACAGAGACAGAGAAACAGCATCTTTAAAATTCTTCTGGTCAAGTCACCTTCTGGTTCAAAATTATTTAATTTGGAAATTTTATGCAATACTTTGTAGAAAGTAGAAAAAATGAAATATATATAAATCATTTAAAAGTCATCAATATATTTCAATTCATGATATTTTAAAATTCCTTCATCACTGATTTTTGTATGGAGGGGAACTTGTCCCACCTGCATCAGACAGGTGGGCCTGTGCTGCAGGATGCTCTCTGGGAATAGAGCCAGGCAAGTTTAAAATTGAGAGATGCTTAAAATTGAAAGTGGGGCTTTGCAGCTTGCACACTCACAGCCAGGACTGGCGTTTTATGGTGCTGGCTGCTGGATGTAGAAAGATTCTGACCTGAAAACCTCACTTCTCTAGGAGAGACAGTGAGCAGCACTGTCAGGGACAGTTCATACATTGAGGCAAACAGAGCTGTCTGTCTTGTCTTTGTGCCCAGATATCTGTCTGTATGGCAGACTGGGATGCCGTATCAGTATCGAAGCCATTAGCTGTGCAAATGGCATTCACCATATTGGGGGTGAAAGAACGTTAAGTTAACCCAAGGTTTTAGCTGTGTGCTGGGCACTCTCCTCTCTAACCTTATCACACACACAGAGCCATCATGGGAAGAGGTAAATCCCCATTTTCAGAGCCTGCAGTGCAGACTTGTCTTCAATGCAGACCCAGTCTGCTTGGATCAGGTCATCCTGAGAGTAAATCAGCACATTTCTACTGATGCCCACATCAACAGCAGCTCATTCAGAGCAAGGTATGTTTCTTTGGCTTCCAACATCTGTTAGCCTAGATAAACATGTGCATCAATAGTTCATCACTGGGCTTGAGGTGGCACTGCAAGCCAGCAAGTCAATGTAATGCAAATGTTCTCCAGAAACAAAAGCACTGAGGGAAAATTTTTATTTATTTTTGATAAGAGGATCTGTAAAAATTTGACACTTTTAGAAAGATTGACAGAGAGGATTAAGTTTCTTGAGAGCGTTTTGCTTATCAGCTACATTGCTGCACCAGTGACTGGAGCAACCTTGATGCTGGGGAGAGCCTCCCCTTCCCTCCTGCTCCATCAAAATAGATCTGTGATAGCATTTTAGCATTTGTTCATCACTGCTGATGGGAAGTGTCTCCTTCTGATTTAGGACACCCATAAGAAGTAACAGGTCCTTGTCCTAACCAGGGTCCCTGGAAATGCTCCTCGCAGACAAAGCCCCTAAGTACTCCTTGGTCTTCAAAGATACCAGGCACTGATCACACTTTGACTTGTGGATCTGGTTGCTTGTGCATAAAACATCTGTGTTAAAAATGTTTTCACATCTCTGCTGTGAGCAGTTTACCACAGATCCTCCCTGTCAGCTCCTACCACAGCTGCTAACGGTGCTAAATCACGTAGCAAAACCCAGTGAGGGCGTCAGTGGCTGACGCTTCTTGGAAATCATCGTCACGGTTCAGGGAAAGTCTAGAAGAGAAATCACAGGCCACTAAGTGTCCCCACATGGGGGTGGGAATGGGACATCTGCCAGCAACGCAGTCCTGTGCACTAGCAGCATATGGACAGCATGCACCTGGCCCTTGCACACTTTTTCAGACACTGTTGATTTTGGGAGATACATGATGCACTTGCCACCCACCCTGCAGCACACTTCCTGCCAGGCAACCTCCCTGCCTTCTGCTTCCTAGCCCCTCAACATTGCCTATCACTGTTCTGGGGCAGCTGTGGTAGTAGTAGCAAGTTTGCAAAAGCTTTTGGCGTGAACCGGCACAAAGCTCCATACAGGCTGGTGTATTCTAATTTTCATATATGCAGGTGTCCTCCAGTTTAGCTACACCTAGGGAAAAGGTTTTCCCTTTTGGCTGTAATTTGCTTATTGCTGAAAATTTTCACAGTTTTTCATGGGACTGGACCTCAGCAAGGGGGAGGGGAGGGACTGTTTTTCACTCTTTCAGAGCCAGGAAAGTATTGGGGATTATTTTCTTTCTTTCAAATGTGCAGGGACCCTCCTCCTGCAGATAGGCACACTCCCTCTCCGGTGCTGCTCTGTGCAGGTGGTGGTGGGTGCAGGTCCCCAACATACCACAAATCTGCTCCGGTGCTGCTCTGTGCAGGTGGTGGGTGCAGGTCCCCAACATGCCACAAATCCATGCTCCAGCAGGGGCAAGTGGTACCATGCATATGCCAAACCCAGCCTTTTCCACAGCCTGTGTTGCCAGTAAGATGGGGAGCACAGACTCCAAGTTTCTCAATGAACCAGGCTCTTAAAGAAGCAGAGTGTGAAGAACCTCATTAACAAAGGTTTTCTGCAGTGCAGTGCATGGACCAGACACTGCCCTGTGGACTACAAGTGCCCCACGGCAGAATGAATCTGCGCTGACCTGAATCAGCATTAAAAATAGGTTCTGAGATACAAGAATTGGAAGGGGAGGAGAAAGGCAAAGCAAAAGCTCATAGCCACTGCTGACTTTTGCATTTGAATACATTTTCTTAAAGAGTAAACAAGGAGCTAACATCTGGTTAGGCTTTTGTTACACAGTCCATGTTTTAGCACCATAATTACTGTTGCATTCAGAGTTTTCCTGAATTCCCTTATTTTGCATTTCATATAGCTTAATGAAAGTGACTAAGAGATTTTGCTGAAAGTGCTTGTGCAATATTGATTAGGAGGATAATTTTTAGGAACCTTTGGCAAATAGAACACATTTTCTGTTCCATTAAAAAATACTTTCTTTTTCTAAAAACTGTTATATGGTGTCTTGTGATTTTTGTGACCCACCTTCTCAGCTAAAGTTTGAAGATGACTTTTTCACAGTATAGGTGTGGGAGGGTAAAAGAAACTAACTGTACCATGATAATAATGAGGGGAGGGTGTGACAGCAATGTGAAGGCTGTTGACTGAGTTGCCTTGAAACAGATTTACAAACAGCTCAAAGAATAAATTTAAGTACACATGAATAACAAGTGCATTAGTCACATTAGGGCTTAATGAAGTGTTTATGAAATAGCAACCTTGTAGCACTGCCCTTCAGATCTTCAGATGTAATTCACTAAGATGGATCTGATAGCACATTCTGGATTTAATTTGTCCAGTGTATAGGGCACTTAGGAAAGGAGACAAGGACAGGTTACCTAACATTGTTTCAGGATTCACAATCAGCTGGAGAAAGAAAGTTAGAAATTCTCCTGGAGCGTCTGTGCTTTGCTTCGTGGCAAAGTCATGGAGCAGATCATCCTAAGTGCGATCACACAGCACCTGCAGAATGGACAAGGGATCAGACCCAGTCAGCATGGGTTTAGGAAGGGCAGGTCCTGTCTGACCAGCCTGATCTCCTTTTATGATTAGGTGACCCACCTGGTAGATGAGGGGAAGGCTGTGGATGGAGTCTACCTGGACTTCAGCAAAGCCTTTGACACCATCTCCCATAGCATATTCCTGAAACATCTGGCAGCCCACAGCTTGGACAGGGGCACTCTCTGCTGGGTTAGGAACTGGCTGGATGGCCCAGAGAGTGGTGGTGAACGGTGCCACATCCAGTTGGTGACCAGTCACTAGTGGTGTTCCCCAGGGTCAGTGTTGGGCCCAGTGCTCTTTAATATCTTTATTGATGATTTAGATGAGGGGATTGAGTGCACCATCAGCAAGTTTGCAGATGACACAAAGTTAGGGGGGAGTGTCGATCTGCTGGAAGGCAGGAGGACTCTGAAGAGGGACCTGGATAGGCTGGAGAGATGGGCTGATTCCAACGGGATGAGGTTTAACAAGGGCAAGTGCTGGTTCTGCACTTCGGCCATAACAATCCCATGCAGTGCTCCAGGCTGGGGACAGAGTGGCTGG
>NW_008692861.1:125657-138703 GCF_000695815.1 Acanthisitta chloris | reverse complement strand
TGCTCAGGTGGCCAAGAAGGCCAATGGCATCCTGGCCTGGATCAGGAACAGTGTGGTCAACAGGACCAGGGAGGTGATTCAGTCCCTGTACTCGGCACTGGTGAGGCCACACCTTGAGTACTGTGTACAGTTCTGGGCCCCTCAGTTCAGGAAGGATATTGAGGTGCTGGAGCAGGTCCAGAGCAAAGCAGCAAGGCTGGTGAAGGGACTCGAGCAAAAATGCTATGAGGAGAGGCTGAGGGAGCTGGGGTTGTTTAGCCTGGAGAAGAGGAGGCTCAGGCGTGACCTTATTGCCCTCTACAACTCCCTGAAAGGAGGTTGGAGTCAAGTGGGGATTGCTCTCTTCTCCCAGGCAACCAGCAGTTGCACAGACTCAAGCTCTGCCAGGGGAGGTTTAGGTTAGATATTAGGAAGATATTTTTTACAGAGAGAGTTATCAGGCATTGGAATGGGCTGCCCAGGGAGGTGGTGGATTCCCCTTCCCTGGAGGTTTTCAAGATGAGACTGGATGTGGCACTTAGTGCCATGGTCTAGTAATCACAGTAGGGTTGGACTTGATGATGTTTGAGGTCTTTTCCAACCCAGTTGATTCTATGATTCTGTGAAATGCAACTTTACATGCAGTAAATTCTTAGACGATCAAAATGAAGAGTAGAGCCTACACTGAGCTCAGATTTTCACACAGCTCTTGGTAGGAACTGTGAGAGAAATGGGGAGTGAAAGAGATTCAGTGCATAACAAATGGAGGCTGCCAAGCACTTATTATTTAATTGCCTCAATGCAATGACCTGTGACTAGGGAGTCTGAGATTTTCCAAGAATACTGCCATCTTTGCTATAGTCTCTACAGTGATTATGGAAACAGGGGACTTGCTGTGCTCCCATCCTAGCTGCATTAAAGTCCACCAGCTACCCAAGTGTCTTACAGAGAATTGAGGAGACAAAGCTTTGCTGACATAGAAGACAGATGTGACAACTCATCAGCAAGCTAGAAGTCTGAACGCACAGCCAGTGGGCAGAGCTGCACCAAGCAGGAATCTGGTTGCTGCATAGTTTGGTTGTGACCCCATGTAATCTGCAAGGATAGAGTGGGGTGTTGGGTACGACAATGGTGTGGGACCAGACAGAGTTGACATCTGAATGGATTAGATGCCTAAATTCCCTTGAAACAAATATTTGGATTTAATAGCTGAAGTGCTTTGCTACATCTGAATATGCTGATGGCAGCTTTCAAAGTCTTGTCGGAGCTGTTCTCTACATACCATTTTTCAAGCTCTGGAGAGTATAATTATAGCTCTTCCCTAATACTGCATAACAAATACATGAAAAATGGTATCCTCTGCTGCTGAGGTTATGGGGAGACCCTGGTTTACATTAGATTGATAGTTGGAGTGGGTTTATCGATTACAGCATTTCTGAGGACTATAAACTTAGAAAAGAAAGAAAATTAGTTGGCTGCAGAGGTGAGTTTAAAGGTATTGCAGATATATCATTAGTGTTGCATACTTGTTTGTATAAGTGCTGAAAAAAAGTCTGCAATGGCTTGGATGCTGAGAGTATACTGGCTACTCTATGCTTTGATTTTTTACAGAATTCAAGAATAATGTTTGAAGAATAGCCTGCATCAAATAGGTACATGCAACAGAAGTAAAGTTGCTGCCCTGACAAATCATTTTGTGACTACAATAACTCTCAGGGCATGGAAATATTGACTGATAGATGCATGACTTCTCCTGAATTATCACTTGCCTACGTGTACTAATGCAGAAAATACAGACAGTGTCTATTCTTTACCAATGACTGGAAAAGTAATTCATGATCTAGGTTTCATTTGTGGTTTTCAACAATAAAGGCTGGACCAGGTTTATGCTTTCATTAAGGAATAAATCCAGCACAGACAAAAAAGGGTGTTGAATACATCAACCTCTGCACTGTTACGTGCCAATTTAGCCAATGTCATGTAGTGCAATCTCTCTGCAGCATGAAAGAATTTAGAGCAGATTTTTTTTCCTCAGAGTCTTTCAGAAAGTACAGTTCCAGGTCTTTGCAATTCAACCTATTCGGTACAAAGGAAAAATCAATTCTCTGTGTGTGTGTGGTTTGTTATTCCATGGTGATTATTATTTTTACATAAAAGTGCAGAAATTTATTTGAATTCATTAGTTCATTTACTTTGTGGGAGAGGAAGTTTCCTGGGGGAAAAAAAGAGTGTGGAAGTCTGTGCAGAACAAGTATGGTATGCTTGGGTGTTTGAGTCTGGAAACCAAGACTTCTCCTTTTAGAAAGTCTAAGAAAGAATACCAATGAACTCTTACATGTGGGATGACTTTAAATAATCTTTCTTAGACTGGAAAGCTTTAACATGAACAGGGGACCTAGTATCTTAGTATCTTTGGAGAGCATAAGCAAGCACAGGCAAAGGATGAAGGGGTTTTGGACAAGATGACCTGTCCAAGATCAAAAACCAACATGCTCCCAAATGGTTTGAAACATTTTGGCATTTACTATAATTTAATTTATTCCCTTTGAATGTAATGAATGCCTTCATTAAAGCAACAAATTACTATCTTGCAATGTTTATCTGGCCTTAAATAAGATACTAGCATTGTGGTATTTGACAGTCATCATAATCACAGACAGAACCGTTTCTTCAGCTATTAACTTGCCTTAAAAAGCAAATCCCTCGGTGTGCCTTTGATAAGGTAATCCTTTAGGATGCAAAGAACTTACTGCCGGGTGATAGTTGACATTGCCAAACTGGTCTTTTACAATGACCATCACCTTCCAATTGTTATAGTAAAAACGGCTGCCCGCTCCTCCATCTCTGAGCACCTTATGTAGTGGCATGCCTAATCGACCTCCCTACCTCCATCTTACCTGTCCTCTTACTGTAAAAGACAGAACTCAGCAGCACAGGTATCACTCTGTTGGGACTGATTTAAACTTCTTTGGGGGAGGGGGAGGAATAGGAGGACTCCCGTTGTGATGGAGAGGAATCTTACCAGCATTGCTAAAGTTGTTCTTAGAGAAGACAGCTGTGTCCAAAAGCATCAACAAAAAGCACGCCCTACAGATCAGAGGTGGAGTATATGTCACCCTTGGACATCCGTTTTGGAGCTACAAACTGTAAAAATGGAACTCAAATTAACATACTGTTTTCCCCAATTCTTTTCTTCTACTTATTTATTTTTGTTCTTATTATTGCATTCCTTACAAAATCCCCAATGTGATCACTAAGGGTATAAAGCCCTGGCCTTTCAGATCATATGATAAATAACATAGATCAGGGTACTTTTAGTGGAGAAAAAAATCACCTGTTGAAAATGTCCTTTATGATATGCTAAAAAGTGTGTCCTTCAGGAAGTGGGGAGATGTCATTCTTGCATGTTATCTTACTGTATTTCCTGCAAGGCTCAGCATGTTGGTTGGAGAAAACAAGGGTACACCCAGATGAGTGATGCAGGTTATTATGAGTTGAAATAGCAGGTAGTTCTTGGTATTTGTGTACAGAGTTTCAGTTCCTTAATAGCATGCCAGATCTTGAAACTAGGCTTATACACCTCTGTGGTACTTAGGAAGAATGCATGTTTCTCTAGGAAAGATTTCTTAAGCAAATACAGCTCTTCATGCTTTGATTATAAATTCTGTACATTGAATAATTTATGTTAACCAAGACTCTCAAATAAAACTAGTGAAAATGCAAATAGTGCTTCTTCCTTTTCATGAGAAAGCTTCTAAGAGCATATAAATATTTTGTTAGGAGCTCCATTTCAGCTAGCAGACCTCCAGAAATTGGGGCACTGAGCTGTAAACTTCACATCCTGTTTTTTCCTTAATACCATCTGGGGAAAAATAATAGAATCTAGGCTTTTCTGCCTTTCCACAGATCATACTCAAGATAATGGTGCAAGCAAAAAGACTATCACTTGCTTTGTTCTGTTTAGACTGTCACCATTCATGTGAAGCCTAAACCTCATCTTAATCTCTAAACCATTATGGCTTTATTTCAAAGCTGTGAGCTTAACTTAAAAGCTGTGTGCAACTTGAGGTACTGTCTGCCTGAGGCTGCTGTGGTCTATAGGACTCATTTCAGCGGCCACATCTCATCTGACTACTCACTAAAAGATGCTGCACTCACTCACTGCCCTGGCAGGAAAAACAGAGATGGGAAAATTTGGCTCTGGACTTTCATTATGCCAAACATTGCAGCCACATCGTTACCACTGGATTTATTTTTTTTTTTTTAGATCTATTGTCAATCTTGTGTGCTATGCTGGCAAACAAGGATATTTCATCTAAACCGTCCTCAAATTGCTAATCCACACAAGTCAAGGAACTGCATATTTCAGTCATTGCAGCATTGGTTACAGGAGGAGGAGACCTGTTGAGGCTCTTTTTTCTGCTAAGGATTCAGATGCTGAGCAAAGGAAACAACAAACCTGTCAGTATTGTTACCTAATTCTCCACCCTTCAAAAGGAAAATGAACTCTGCATCTTGTCAAAAATACAAGAATGGGATAATTCATGATTTCCATCTTGGTCTGCATTTTCAGAAGAAGACTTATAAGTGGTTGCTGCTAAGGACTTGAGTCTTCATTTTTACATTTAATGCAACAGGGATAATATTAATGGGGCTTGAGGTTTTGTTTGCCCATTAAGCAGCCAGCAGGAGCTCACTTAATGAAGCACAAACTTACAGTTATTACATTATCACTTAATTATTCAGTCCTGACATCACTGCATCTTCACAGCAGGCACCCACACAACCCAGAAAGGGGTGCATTTCCCTTCAGCCTTGTACATCATGATGAAAATAGGGTAACAGAACAGGAGTGAATGGAGGCAGCACTGGGGCAGACTGATCCTGCCTTACTGCATATAGCCTTTTATGCAAACCAGGCCCTTGGCACAGAGCATGAGCCACGGGAAGTTATTCTGAAATAGGGCTGCTACAGGGAAAAGTAATCAGTGGAAAGGAGCTGACAGTAAATATGTCACAGTGCTGTACAGCTGTACTTGCTGAGATATTTTTAGATTGTTTAATAGATAGAGAGGAAGAGAGGGATGGATGTTTTTGCAGTGGTAAGAAATGTGTTCACCTAAATTTCCTGAAATCTCTATTCTTTTCGTTGCTCTGCAGGTAAAACACATTTAACACCATGAAACTGCTGTTTCTCTGTGAGTTAGTTTCTAGTGTAGCCTTGCATGTAGTCTTTGGGTAGTTAACTGTTTCTGGAGTCTTTCCCAGACAAAAATCTTGTTGAATGGCCAGGCAATACAAGCCAGATTATCCCACATCTCCACAAAGCTGTGCTACAATGGGATGCTGTAGAATTTTTATTCTCATGATGGAGTTTTAATCATTCTTCTTGCAAATATGCAGCACAGCAAAGGCCAAATGACATGCAGTGTAAGATCTCAACAGAGTCTCTTTGTACAACAGCTACATTACCAAAGCCAGTCATTGTTCAGGTGGCAAAATTGGGGTCTCTGTGAACAAGAGTGTGAGTCAGTGGTGTTCAGCTTTGCAAGGCCATTCTCCAGCTCACTACAGAAAATGTGGAAAAGCAGCACGGAAAAGAGGAAAGAATACTTTGCTCAAGGGTTTGTCATTTTTTGCATTGTTATGTGCAGAAGAATATGTTCTCTTCATGCTTTCTCAAGGGAAAAGAAAAATCTCTTTGGGCAGAATTATCTGTTACAGAAATGACTGGCAGACTCAGCAGCACGTGCCTGCAGATAAGTGATTGCTTCTAATATTAAGGAATAACTTTTGCAGGAAGCCCTGAATGCACAACTTTCCAACACCTTCTATTCACTGTTAAGAATGCAACAGGACAGTAAATGGCACAGGAATTTGTATTCACCACAGTGAAATGAAAACCTATGAAGTTTCTGGTGATGACTTTACAGATAATGTTTGTTGCTGATCTCTGATACATTGCTGTATAGTCTGCATATTACTTCTATGGATTCTGTAGTAAAACTCATGGAATTTCCATGAGCAAAACATACTCAGCACACAACACAGGAGAGGTAGCAAGTCCAAGATAAGCCGAGCAGCAGCAGCCCTAGAGTCCACTGCTGCAAGGTTATGAACCCCACACCAGTTTTCTTCAAAGAGATGCCTTCATTGCATATTTAAGCTTGATGATTGGCATTTGGAGGTAAGCACCCACAAATGGCTAAATATAGCCAAATGCAAGTGTAAGGAACTGCACTGACAAACTAGAATTCAGACTGGCATAATATTCAGTCTTTTGGGGCTTAGGGCATTCTGCAGCCACAGTACCTTCTTCTTAACATCAAATGGATGACTCAAAGTTGTACTACAACTTCTTTTCCTGCCCCTGCAATGTTGCAGGGGAACTGATAAAATTCAATTATTTATTCAACAAAGTTTCTGACTTTTTCTATAGCTTTGTTCCAGTGGAAAAGAGCTATAAACAGCCAAGGATGGTGACAACTTGTACTAGCATCTGGCATCAAGACAAATCTATTTTTGAGAAAAGGAGAAGGTGTCTAATAAACCCAGGACATACTCGAGCAGTCCCTGTGGCCAGCCGCCCATTACCTTGAGAAGTCTGAGTAGCTGCAACAGCAGATGGGCTTTGCTAGCTGCCTACTTCTGCTCCAAGGAGGCCAGCTTTCTCAAACTGCAGGACACACAGAGGTCATGCCTGCTTGCAGGAGAACAGTAAATACTGGGTTGTCTACCTCCCAAATACCAGGGGCAACCAAGTCGGTTCTTAAGTGGCACCTGTGTGAATTTGCTGTGCACTTGTCCCTGTGGCTGATCTGTGTGTGGTGAGGATTGTTGAGGTCTACATAAAGGGGTACTAGATATTCCAGACTCCACAGCCATCAGGGTGACCCAGGCAATAGGTTTTCCACAAAACCTCCAAGTGTACCTACTTACCCTGCAGAGAGACTATTATTCACCCATCGTGGCTGCCTTCACTGAAGGAGATTAGGAACCTGGAGTACAGCAGAAAGGTGCCAAGACATAGCACAGATGCATTGCTGGGATTGTAATCTCTTGGTTTGAGTTTTTTTTAAGCTGCTGCCATTCAGAAGTTTGTATGTGTTATCAGTGGAAGGGAAAACAGCTATTTGGAGAACAATGTTTAATAATGAAAGTGCAGAAGTTACATGGGAGTGCTGTTTTTTTGATTTCCAAGTCTCTCTCAATAAGCAGAATTCCAGTGTTTTGTTTCCCATTTGTAACTTCACTCTGCCTCCCACCTAAAAAGTGAATTTTTTATTCTCCCTTAGTTTGTTTTGCTCTGCTGTCAGTCAGAACTGAGACTTGCAATCTTTTAGGGCTGTGACCAGCATTTCCTGACTGTGCATTAGCCCAAGATATTTTATGCATTATTTGACGGCATTGAGATGAAACAAGCATAACAAACCTGCAAACATAACTCTTGCAAACTCTGCCTTGCAAGTACTCTACTTTGGGAATTCATTTGCTGCTTCAACTTGATACAGAGAGAGTCTTGTCTTCATTTCTTACACATGCACAAAGAGAGGGCTAATTGAGCTCTTGTCATCTTTGTTGCAAATGAGACCTGCATTCTGGAGCTGTAGTCTCAAGAGCACTATTAATCATCTTAAAGTGTCCTTTTTACTGCAAGCACAGAGTAATGTAGATTGATTAAGAAACTAGGGGGAGAGATGTGTGAAAACAATCTGTCTGACAGATGTGTCTATGGCCACCAGATTAAAGAGGAAGGAAAACTTGCTTTCTCTGGATTCATATTTAGCACTATTAAATGCTTAAAGAAAATGAATGTAGTTACCTAAAATCTTCAAATATTAATAGTTCTCTTCAAATAGATGGAGTTGCCTCTAAAATACCCCTGTGAATTGAAGCAGGAAACTCCAGGAAGCTGGCCCTTCCCCTGTAGCAGCCCACTCTGATCTTCTCACAGCTCCTCCATACTTTGTACTCCTCTAATTTATTCCTGAGAGTCTGAAGCTAACAAGGGAGTGATAATTATGTGTTGACTGCCTTTATTAACCTTCAGTGACCTATTCCTGTTGCTGTGTTGCCAGGATCCCCCTTCCCCACATTACAGGGAAGTGACAGAGGTGCTGCTGGTGCCCCAGTGGGTGGCTGTAGTCTCACACGTGAGTGCAGCCATCTGTGCTCCCTGTTGATCTAACACGTGTAAAATACAAAATTAACATCATGAAGGCAGTCAGGGGCAGGTTAATGTGTAGCTGGGGACAGACTTTTTCTTGCCCTGTTCTTTTATTCTGCTGTGGTTTACCATGATCCTTTAAAGGGGTTTTATGTGCTGCATCTTGATTCTTCTGCACAGTGCTGCTGCTGTCCTTGCAGAAAACTCAGCAAGATGTGTCCCCTCAGAGTATTTAATTTTGGCCCAGGAAACTCATGTATGGCAAGTTACAGAGGTATTACTAGCAGGTATTACAGTTAGTGTACTGTGGTTCACATCATCTACACTTCAAGAGAGTCTGGGATGAATCCCACAGGAAATTTAGGAGCTGCTTTCCAAACAATCATGGCTAGAACAGAGAAGTAAGGACCTGCCAGCATGGCTGGTACTTGTCCTTTCAGCAGAGTGGACAGGAAGATACAAACCTTTCTTTCCCTTCCTTCTACCAAAGAATGTCCTTCTGAATCCACTGGCAAAGGACTTGTATGAATCTTTGCCCTGAGGAGGAAGAACATAGTGCAGATGACCTGCTAGGCAGAAGAGGTAGGTGCTGCAGTCTGTTCCCAGGCCTTTCTGGCATCTGTGAGGAAAGCATTTCCCTCTCTTTCATTCACCTCCAACTGTCATTCACACTCTACCTGTCATGAGCAGCTAGATCCCATTTTTTGGTTTTTTTATGCCTTTTGTTCACTGCACAGAAGCCTTTCCACATGAAACTGAGTGGGATGATTCATGATAAGCTCATGGTTGCTTTATCTTTCATTTCCTTTTTGCCCTGCCCAAGTTGATTGTCCACAAAAGATAGTTTTGTGGACCATCACATATGGACAACACAGCACAGCGCAGAGATCTTCCAGCCTTGCACCAAACAGGTGATGTCCAGGGCTGGATGCAGTGGGGTGATGCAGATATGGTGTTGTACCAGGGCTAGATTCTCCTCCCTCAGAAAAATCTGAATCATATCTGGGCAAAGGATTGCCCTCAGTCAAAAGCTAAGACCCTACTTAACACTTTTGTGACCAGACTTTGCAAGCTGAACCCATGCTGAATTCCTCAGGTTCCTGAGACTTCAGGGTTTAAAATGAAAATCCAAATGGATATATGGATCCACTGCCTGCCACAGGTGCGGATGTGAGAAGTTTGTCGTGGTTTGTATGAGGGTTTATCTAGCCTACTAGTCTCTCTGAATTTTTTCTCAGGCTTTTATGTATTCTTTTTGTTCCCAAACTATCTCTACAATCTTTAAAAAAATGTCATTAGTCAAGTTTAGCACACGTGCCTGCAATCTAAGAGAAAGCAACTTGGAAACAAGTGACTAGTGCTTTCCTTGCTGGCTGGAATGGCATGTTATATATGCATAATGTACTGCCTCTGTTGAACAGTGTAAAGTGCTTGCACTCTACTCATGAATTATCTTTGGATACATAAAATGGTTTCGTTTAAGTCTTGCTCTTACACTGTTGGCTGGATTAATGCTAATTCACCAATCTTGTCCACACCAGCACATCTTTTTCTGCTCCAAATCAGCACCTGAATGAGAGTCTGAGAAAACTGTAAGTATCTCAACAAAGGATGCTAAGTTACATTTAGATGGCACAGAATCAGAATATCTTCAAACAGGGACTCACAGGACTAGTAAACTAGTGCATGAGATTAATTTTGACTCTTTGTTTCTTCCCTTTATTTTGATATCCACATTTTTATTTTCGTAAGTGCAAGGATGCACATAGTCAACCCGGCAGTCTCTTCATGAAGTCCACTTCTGATAAGAAAAAAGCAAGGATACATAGAAATGCAGTTTGAAGCTGCTTTCATAACATAGCCTCTCCACCCCACCCCAAACCCCAAAACTACTAATTTTGTTCAGCCGTGAGGCACAGAGAAAAGAAGAAAGATCAAGCTATTTTTGTCAGGGAACTTGAAGCAAACAGGGACAAAAAAAATGAATCAATAACTCAGTTAAGTCTTATTTAAGCAACACTGATAGAAGTCATTTGAGTGACCTCCACGAAGCTTTGCTGAGGCATCCTTTTATATTATTCTAGAAGATTAAAGCTAAATTTCAGAGTTTTAAATCTCCTCTTTCATAGATGCCATATGCTATCATTCTTGATACGCATAAAAGAGAGCTGATTAGAGAGCCACCTTGAAGACATGACTTTACTGAGTCATCCAATTTTGGAGACACATAAAATTGTTTCTGGTTTCTGGGCATTCCTCCTGAAAGGGTGAATGAACTGATTAAGCTGAAACTGTCATTGGCTTTTTATTGCCCACAGAACCAGCCATTGCCCCTAGTGAGAAGATAGAGAAGAAATGCTGCGGGCACCTATTTCAACAGTACTTCACCAAACAGATTATGCATGGTTTGTCTGGCATTGAATCACTGACTTGTGTAAACACCAGATGCAAGTGAAATGCAGTTTGTTAACTAAAATGCTGCGGTTTGGCTCATGAAAGAAATATATTATTAAAGTCAATGCTACTGCTGCCTGTATTTGGGTTGTGTACCTGTATCTTCCTCCCTGTCTCCCCTAGCTATACCAGGGACTTCTCTCATACCCAGATGCTGCTGGTCCAGTGCCATGAAAGGGTGCTGCTGAGACCTGCTACACATGCATTGCTCTTGGGGTGGGCTCAGAGGGAATGTTTCTTCATGTCTCCAAAAATCAGGTCTTGCTGTTTGATGCCCTGAAAAAGGGCCTGGGCACCAGTAACCTTCCTCTTCTCGCTCCAGTGCATGCAAATCTGTCCTTGGGGGTGTACTGACTATAAGATCCCCAGGGAGAGACAGGCATGGGACATTATTCTGGCCAGAGGAAAGATGTGGCTATGGCTTGCTGGGATGAGTGTGGAGGAAGAGGAGCATCCTGCAAGCAAGCATTTAAACCACAGAGACACGGCGTGCTTGCCATTCTGTCCTTCAGTGGCTGCCAAGAACATCTGCAAGGAGATGCAAAGAAAGGAGAGAAAGCTGTTTGTCACAGAGCTCCTGCCTTCCCAACCCAATCTCCTCCAAACCACTACTGTCCCCTGTCTCAGAAGAGCCACATATTGTGTGTCCAGGTGAGTGCACTACATGGGTCCTCCTGACAGTGTTGCCTGGGGCACCTTCCAATAGCCCTCCACAAGCATGAGTTTCATCAAGAAGCTTTCATGCAGTCATTCAAGGTGCTGAACTCTGAAACACTAAAGCATTGAGGTGCTGGGTGATGAATGTGGAGACAGCAGGACATTGTAGGTGTTTATTGCAACTATAGTCCTGGGGATGAAGAGGATGTCCATGAGGTGGAGATATATATACATATATATATATGTCTGTCTGTGTGTGTGTGTGTGTGTGTGTGTGTGTGTGTGTATGTGTATATACACAGTCTACACACCATGAAACTTTTCATAGTCTCACAGGAATCATGTGCCTCAACCTAGAACTATACACACTCTTGCAAGACCTTGCCTTGGATTTTGTTCTTGGAAGGGAAAAAAACCCATTTGATTTCCTGCCTTTTCACTCGTGTAAGAACCACATTGTGAAAACACTTCCTACGGATCTGCAGAAGAGAATGGGAAAAACTGTATATGAAAGGACAACTGGTGACAGCAATACACTGCAGATCTGCTGTAATGAGGGGAATCCAAGATTGCTAAGAAAAGTTACTGGTGTATCTGCATGGTGTGTCCAAGTGGCCAAAGGCAGAATAAACTACTACAGTTAGCTTTACAAATGAACAAAAGTATAAATACATTGAGTATATTCAAGTATGAAGGCTAGTCCTACAAGCATTAGATGGTGCAGAGGCTGAACTGGAAGAGAATTAGTAATACATGATAATCTTACAGATTTAGTCACAGAAACAAAGAGACTTCTTAAAATTGAGCTAGTTCTGTATTTGATGTACTGCCTAGCCAGGGTGGAGTATCTTGTCCCATCCAGCCTGGCTGCTTTTTCTGGTCTGCAGTTATCACAGCCAGTGATGCAGTGGGGAGGCTGCTTGATCTGCCCTTACACCAACCAGATGTGGCTCTTCAATGGGCATGGAAGGAGGGAGAGTAGCACTACATGCTCAGAGAGTTGCCTGCTTCATCCAGAAAGTGGTACAGAAATTGAGGGCAAGGTCTGAGGTTTTCCAGTACAGTTCTGCTATGAGCAAAATATTTCAATTATCTGACAAAAATATTACTTACAGGTGTGCAGTGCTAAAATGAGTTTCTTCTTGGTAAAACACATAGGTATGGAAAGTCATTAACCTTGCTGCAGAAGAGCTGTATCTTGATGCTTTATTAATTCAATGACAAGATGTGAGGTACCTGTTTAAGTTCTCAGCTTTACTTAAGCCATCTGTGATCTGCAGAAGCCATCTGATAACAGATTTACACCACTGGTCTGTTAAATGAACTTCATTAACCTCCCACTCTATAACAGTGTGCAGCTTTATGCAGCTTTCTCTTTCTAACATGCAGTTCATTGAATTACCAAATATCCAAGAAAAACAGTGTTTTCTGAGGCTGGAAATGGCCAGAAAGCATAGTTTTGATCACAGTGATCTTGAGTCTGAACTTTTTTAATTTATCCCCCGTTCCTTCTGGCCTCTTTGAGAGGAGAAGGTTTGCAACTTTCTTTTTTATTACTGTGGCACCACGTAGCGAGGAATGAACTAGCTTTTCCATTACAAAGCAGTTTTTCATTTCTCAGTATGCTGAAACCTGGCACACGATGCTAACCCAAGATGCAGGAAGAGTTTTTAGCAGTATAAAGCGAATTAAGCATTCTTTGAGTTTTAGAAGCAAACAGGGTTGTTTGTTTCTGAGGGGAGAAACTGGACGGTTTTAGCTGGAGTCTGGCAAAATAGTGTATATATAG
>NW_008692861.1:112092-125613 GCF_000695815.1 Acanthisitta chloris | reverse complement strand
CTATGACAAAGATTTTATTTTTAAAAACAGACAACATTCGTGCAATCTGAGTTCTTGGTTTGAATAAGTTCCCTCTTTCGTTCATGTACTGAGTTAGCCTTTTTTTTTTGTTTTCTTATTTTGCTTTGCCAGTTCAACCTTGAATAGAGCCATCCCCTGTCCTAGATTTATCTGTACAGGAAATCAATCCTGTTCCCACTGCAAGCAGTTTCTTTGGGTCACCCTTAGCACAACACCCTGTGAACGAGGCGATTGCGAACAACATACTTCTAATCCCTGCATGATTTCATGGGAATATAGAGAAGGCTCATGCTGGTCCTGCAGTAACTATCAAAACATATTCCTGTCCTGAGAAACAGTGTCAATGTAATGAAGATGCAGGGCAATCATTTCTGAGTCCTCTTTACTTCTTAGCTTCCCCCAAGACGTAGCTCTCATTCCCCAAGGAAGGAATAGGCTTTTCTCTCCTCTATCACTTTTGCTGAGAAAACGCTAATAGCACCACTGGTAATATCATGTGCTTTATGGTCAGTTGCCTTTGCTTTATTTGTTAAGTATTCTGAGATGCCTGAATAAGTCCAAAATACCCTCCAGAAATAAGCTGTGTTTGAGGAAAATTGATTGAGTAAACTGAAGTCATTAGAGGAAGTAAACAGTGTTAGGCAAGATATATGAATGTATAAATCTACACTGCTGCTTTGTCCATTTGAAGATCACAAAGTAACATATATCTATGATCTCTAGTTTAATTTTGACTTAAATTGGTTGCTGACTGCTTATCAATTGTTATTTTCTTACTAAAATTATGTATTACATGGGACTGGGGCTTTTAAATCAATGTCCATCTAGTTCCCCTTAAATCACATACAGCATCAGCAGAGGCATGGGCTATTTTTGCTTTAATAACACCAATACAACAACAGAAATGCCCAATGTGTGCTGCCATTTATGTGCTGCCTCCTCCTAAAGGCAAAATTTGTCTGTGTGCCTATATGCAGTGAGCATAATGAACATTTTATTAATTTAGATCCACCCTCAAAAACTAAACTAAGACAAAATCCAAATGGAAAAATATTAAAACTAAATGTCACTTCTGTCTAAAACCAGAGCATGGAAAAAAGTTACCCTTGTATAAGGTTAACCCTTCTGTGTTCCTTGGAGCCTGTAGCCCTCAACACAATCTGCCAGGGGGAGTTTTCATCAGTATGTGCTTCATCCTCATTTAGCAGTGGGAGGAAGCTGATATAGCCCATCTGTTTCACTTCTGAGGTGCAGAGCTCAGGAAGCTGATTTGCCATGCGTAATTTGATGTGCTGAATGACAACGTCAGGAAGAGAGCTCAGGTCTTGTGTGTGCACTGCTCTGCTCTCGCTGGCTAAGATCAAAGCAGCCCCTTCCCTTTGGTGCATCTGTCACAGATAAGTAGCTACATAAATAGCCTTACAGCAGCACTTGTGCTCTGACTAGCACATGATTCAATCACTCAGAAGAAAGTAATGCTGAGCATAGTTACAGTTATACTTAGTGTAAATGTCCCATAGGAGAAATAATGTCCGGCGCACAACGTGCAGTCCCATTTTTCAGTTTCAAAGACTTCAGGCTTCAGTATCATTCTTTTGGCTAATGGTACCACATTTGCTACATGAAGAACCTACTGTATCACCTCTGAGTCTTGCCAATAGTTCCTGTGCCACTAAAACCATGCTGAACACACAACAGCAACAGAAAAGTGAGGGGGTTTTTCCACCTAATTTTTATGAGCAGACTTTCCTTTTGATGCAAACAGTAAGCTCTCAGTTGTGGTCATAGCACAGAAGTTGCACAGAAGTCACATTGTGCAACTGCCTCTCTTTATGGCACAATCAGCTTTGCTGGGACACTCTCTATGGTCAATCTGCTGTGTGCATCTGTAGGAGAAATTTAGCTGAATAATGCAAAGATGCTGGAAGTAAGGACTTCCATAAAACCTTCAAAACCCCAATAAAGCTGGTTTTTCATTTTAATAAAAGCTGTAATTCTCTTTCTTTATTGCAGAAAGTAACTTTCTAGCTCTAAGAGCCAAGGACAGAAATCCAATGAAGTAAAAGGCTGTAATTGTATGATACAGGGAATGGAATAAATTTAGTGTCCATAGCAGCATCAAATTCCCATTTAACAAATGAACAAGAAATGATAGTATTTTCTTGTAGTTGTATATTACCTCTTAAAAAAGTCTGCAGACAGAGCAAAAGAAAAAGCTCAATCTTTTGAGTAAAGGTACCTGCCAGATATTAGTTCAATGGATGCAGGCAGGAGGGTTCAAATGAGAAAATCTCTGAATTCATATTGAAAATTCTCTAAATTAATTTTGTCCAAATATTCCCTGCCCAATGGGATCCCTGACCACCAGTTTAGTACTGTGCTGGATTTATATTTAACTTTCCTTTTTCAGTATTGGTGGCCTGTGCTCAGATACCTTTTCTAAAGCATGGTGCACCACACATAACATCAATGGAGGTTTGAATGAATAAGTAGTAAGTGAGGATGATAAATAACCGTCTCAAACAAGCTAAGGGTGATCTGTAAGATCATATGAATGCTTAAAATGCAGCAAACCCAACAGCTGCTGCGATATTTCAGGCTTGCTTCTTGTTGAAGCCTAGGTTTTGTTGTTACATATTACCTCATGTGAGTTTTGTTTCCCGTGTACTTCTCCAAACTGGTCAGATCCTTGTGCAACAGAGTTGGCACCAATCCACCAAGGAGAACAGGCTCTGCAGTGAACACTGCTCTGGTGGCCACAACCCTGTGAATTACCATGGTTAAAGGATCAGGGATGAGAAATAGAAGACAGACAAAGTAGCCATCTTTGCTTCAAACAAGGAGATATTTCACATGAAACCTGAAGCTAACAAAATGAGCTTTTTACCAGTGAGTTCAGGCTGAGCAGAGAAGGAGACAGAGGCAACTCTGTGGCCACGTCCTCAGGATGCTCTAAGTGAGCAGAGGGAAGGAGCTGAGCCAAGGAAAAGAGGTGAGACTCAGCCACAGTGAGCTGCTACATGCCCATTTCTCAGAGAAGGTAACCAGCCATCTGAACCAAGAGCAAGTGCTAGAAGAAAATCTCCCACAGGCTGCTGCAGAAGCCTCCACTTACAGAGCCCTCCCAGAGCCCTCAGAAGGGTTTGGCCTCTCCATTGGCACAGTTTTGCCCTAGCTGCATGCAGTCATCACTGAACTCTGAGCTTTTTTAGACCAGGGACATCAGTGTCTGGTCACCACCAAGGACTGAGGAGCTCCCTCCAGGCACACTCAGTCCTCTGGGGCTTCCAAGCCCACTGATCATTCTGCAGAAAAAAAGAGTGGCATTTGGGAATGGTGTTAAAAACCCCAAAAATATCCCATCAGGTCCTGCTTATTAAAACTTTAAGGCTGGCAAGAGTCTTCATGATGAGCTTTCTCCACCTCTTCCTCCAGTTACATTTATCTTCTTGTCAGGCCTTCTTGTATCCAAACAATAACAAATAATGCCAGCAGTTTAAAGCTCGTTTCCCCAGCCTGTGTAAGAACCACTCCAAGTCCCGACATTTAGCCAAACCAGAAACTGTTTTATTTTGCCCAGGTTTCTCCAGACCCCACATGACACCTTCAAAACCCCTACTTGTCAACCTGCACCACAGCTAGACAGTAGCAGCTATTCTTAAATGCAAGCTTGTCAGAGCTGAGCACAGCAGGTATTAATAAACAGCTGCTGCTTTTCTTCTCAAGCAAAGCAATGAGAAGCTGCTGAAGATCTGTTTACATGATTCTTAAAAAGCAAAGTTCTTCTTTCTCCCCAGAAGCATTATTGATTTAATTGAAGAACTCCCCTGAGGGAGGGGGTTGCCTGCAGAAAGGTTACAGCCTGTTAAGAAAAAATTATCTCCATCAATTGTCAGCTATTTAACCTAATGATGACAATCTTGAATAGCTTGCTCTACTCTGCAAAATTACATACAGCACTTAATTAGATTAATTAGCAAAATAGAGTTATCATAAAGAGTCTGGCTCTATATTTCAGTGCCAGAAAGGAAGGTGGGGGAAAACAGGGAAAAAAAAAAGAGTGCAAGTTAGTCTGAATGAAATCTGTCACTCATTAAATAGTAACTGATAACTGCAGTGGTTTGATTGTTGAAAATGTGTTTTCATTTCTATTCCAAAAACTGAAAAATAAGCTCAAAAACTTCTCTTTTTTTTTTTTTTGATGGTTACTTGCAATGAATACAATTTAGGATTGCTTATTCCTGTCATTCCGAAGGGTAATGTTTCATCCCAATGCATCTATCCTCAAACTAGTAGAGAGGTGCTGTAAAGGGAGGCAGCTGAGGCAATGAGGTGGCTGTGTCAGGTTTCTCAGCATCATAGTCCTGCGCAAGCTTCCTCAGAAAAAAAGCACACTTTAAAAAAAAATGCATAAATTGATGATCTTTGCCAAGCCTGAGACTTGTGAGACTCAAAGAATGATGTTTTGTGGGTTTGCTGTAGACACCAAAGTGAGTCAATGCTATGTTTCGTATTTCCTGCTGGGGAGCATCAACACTCACATGATGTTCAGCAGCAAAACCCAAGGCCTGGTCTGTGCTTTGTTTGCTGAGCATAAACTCCTGTTTCACACTGAAGATGCCATCTGCTCTTACTGTGTCAATCACATGCTTCAGAGTTGTACAACATGACTTCAACCAAACGTTTACCACTAAAGGGGTGATACCCTTTAAGTTAAAAAAATTGATTTGAATCCCTATTTTCATGCAGGAATATTAAAAGAATTGTTCAGAAACTTTCTGAACCTATGACTTTATTCCTAACTAAATGTCGTAAGCTGAGAATGTTCCCAGGACAGAAAAGCCAGAAGACCTGTAGTATTTCAAAGGAGCAAAGACAGACCCTGCATTATCTGTGCAGTCCTGGTAAAAAAGCATGATGTATTATTTACACTGGTCATCTTGGGGGCAGGGGGAGACGTCAAAGGGTTATGACTTAATAAATTTCAATTAAAATTATTTACTAAGCAAAATGCAAAGTAAGCTTAACATCTTCTTTAATGCAATTATAACTGATAATTTTGTATGGATGCTCCATATCATGCCAGATATCTTCAGTTTAAAATAATTTAAACTATGTCAAATTGCTTTAATGATATTAATATGTGATTAACTTTGAAAGGGAAGACACCACCCAGAAGAAGCATTTCTAGTTGAATGCCATGTAGTGCCTGACAGTTGCTTTCAGTTTCTTTATACTGATCTGAAGAACAATATGCAATTCTGCTAAAAAAATATGCAATAAAGATGCAATTTACAGACAACACATATAACTGAAGTGTAAATAAAAGGGAGGTGAAGTCATTTGTACAGATGGATTTGTGTCACTTGACTACATGACAATATTGAACACATTTAGGAAAGAAAAAACCTGTGACTAGCAATGGGAGCTCATGTGATGTATGACTAGCAGGGATTGTGTTTCTGTCATTCCTGAATATATTTTCATAGTGTCAACACCAGAATTTATGCTGAGAGATCAAAAAGGATTAATAATGAAGGCATAAGAATGACTTGAGGTCTTGACAATGCACTTCAGTGAGATACTTCAATCTGATATATAATACAATTTATGTTTCATCATGATTAGACTACAGAAAAGATTTCTGATTACTGTGGGATCTGTTATCTGGTGAATGAGTGAAAGCTCAAAGCAGACAAAGTCAAACTAGAAATAAAGCACAAGTTCTACCAGGAGAAAAATTAGCCTTTGAAAAACATAACCTACAAAAATTGGTTAAGTTCAATTTCCATAATTTCACAGCTCTTTTATAGGAAAGGATGTGATATTAAAGACCTGCTGCAGGTGAATGATCAAGACAGAAGACACTAGATGAACTGGTGTTTATATGTGGTGCTAGGCAGACTAAATTATTTGAAGTATTTCAACCTAAATCTCTGAATACCTCTTTTTCTTATGTATTGAAAGGGTATTTGCCAGAAATTTTCAGTGAAGTGGATCTGAGACCAACATAAGCCTGAACAGCAGTGTCCCTCGTGCTGAGGAGATGGAGCTGTTTTCTCTCGTTTTCTGCAGAGGTACACAGTAAACAGTGGCTGGTGAGTTCATAAATTTAGCTTTGTGGTAACTTTCAGGAAAGCAGGCAAGAGTGTTATAAATAGGGGCAGGCAAAACAACTGAGATAAAGTTAGATACAACCTCAGCCTGGACCACAGACTAATATTTACATAAAATGTGTGGAGAAATTGGAATATAAATAGCCATCAGTGGCTGAAGTCAGGATATTTTACATGAGTAAAGTACCCCAGGGAAGACATCCTATGGTTATTTGCATTATGAGTGACAATTTCAAAGATGGGGTCCCAGAAGTGTAGCCCAACAAACCTTGATTTTTAGTGATGCCACTCTAGTTTGAAAATTTTGGTCTACATATAGCCATTCCCAGAAGCAGTGATGACATCCATCTGGCCCAGCTTTTGCTCACTCGGAGCTGAGTCCCTTCTAAATAGCACATGAGATCTGTCAGTGAGCAGTGGCTTAGTTTTGTTGATATATCCTCAGGGACAAAATCTATAGCTCTGCCACAGGGTAGCCAGAAATAGGTTGTGGTGTACCCCAAGTAACATGTTACACATAAAATATACAGAGCCTTCCTGCCAGATCCCAGAATGCCAGCACACCTATACTCAATCCCACAGACACTTAGCCATGTGTTCAGCTGAGCTCAAGAACTCAGTACTGTTTGAGGTCTAAAAAAATATATTTCTCTCTCAAAATATTCCAGGCCAGGCCAGCCTCAGCTCAGTCTCCAAACACCCCTAAGGTCTCATTTCTCCTCTCAATTACAGGCACTAAATAACTCTTCCTCTACGTGTGATTTTCTTCCTCGGGGAAGAAATTTGGAGGCTGAGCTCAGCAAGCACAAACTATGCTGCTTGGAAAAAGGTGAAATTGTATTTCTTAAAAGGGTTTTGGCCACTCTTTACAAGACAAAGCCATATGATTTCAGAGTTTTCCTAGCTCAGTAACAGAACAAGCAGTAAAGCCATCCCCAGTGTGAGCATCTGATACAGGTCTCTGGAGACAGACATCTCTGCAACGAGCTTAGACACTGAAAGTAGGAAGAGCCCATACTGCATCTCACCTCAAAATGCCTCTCATGCATCTTCTACATGCAAGACTCGTGCACAAGGTCTGCATGTACCTGTATGATGCTGTTATGTCTTTGCATAGATCTATATGTCAGAAGATCCTTTAGTTAAGGCAGCCCACTCTACCTAATGCTCCAGCAAGACTCAACATTCTGCTCCTTCATCAGTGCTGTGCATCAGCATCTGGTTAGGCAGGGCAAGCCCAGGGGAAACACACAAGTTAATAAGACAACCATTGGTGAAACTTTGGGACTCATTGTACTTTCTATTAGCAGCTCCTCAGATGCTGAGTCCTCTCTGTCTGGCTGCGTAGTCAAGGTGCAGTAAATGATGGATGCAGTTGTGATTGGTCATGCGCTTACCTGAGAGTGTTCAAGGCCCAGTGGTAGACAGTTGGCTACATGCATGTGTGAGCTGCTGACAACATTGAGCCAAAAACTGGTGCATTGGTGGGGAGTGCATCCACACCTAATTTGGAGCACGTGAGAAGATAACTTTCAGAGCTCCTGATCCTCACCTGACTGAGTTACCAACAGGGAAAGACCTGACCAACCTCCTGCCCTGCTCTCTGCTTGCTCACTCCGTGTGTGTTTTGAATGCAGATCAAGCTGCTGTGCTGGGGTGGGGAGGTTGGGCTGCTTGCGTGCCTGCCCACTGCTGTGACATTAGGGTTTGAAGCACTGCAGGGAAAACAGTTAATGAAATAAGCACACTCCATTTCTCACTCATTTAAACTATTTTCACTTGTGTCAGGTTTCATTTTACAAAGCCCTCATGTTGTGTCTGAAACCAGTTGGCAGTTTGAAGCTTCTGAGAACAGTTTCACAATAGATCATCCAGTATGTGATAATATGTCTTCATGATACCAGACTGGTGTTTCATATTTCTTCCCTTTAGACCTTCCATCTCAATTTGAATTTAACTTTGTTTTCTGTGTAAGCATCCTTCCAACTCCAGATCACCTCAGCATGCTTCAAACCCCTGAAAAAGTCTGAGCTTTCAGCTTGTGTTTGCAGTTCAGCTGACTATAACAATTTACTTGCGGAATAGTTGGCAATCCATCCTATTTTGTCATCTTCCCGGCTTTGTCTGCAATGTTAGAGCTCTTTCAGTCTTAGAAGAGCTGTGCGCATGAGGAGAAGAACAAAGTCCTACTGATGAGACATTTAAATGCCATAAAATGTCACAACATCTGATAAGTTTCAAGATCTTAAAAAAGGATTAAAAGTGCAGAGAGTTTATTGGATGCTGACATGCAGTTAATAGCACTTTTGCATGCAATGACTTCACACACTGTTTCTCTGCAGTTTTAAATGTCATGTAAGTGTATAAATTCTATTCAAACATAACCTTTATTATGAGACCATCAATAACAGAAAAATTTAATTAAAGAACAAAAGGTTTGGTGGAAACATAATCTTTTTCATATCAAATTGGTAATGAATTAATAGAATTTTATGAAGGATATTATTTCAGAGGAGTGACAAGCACGGAGAAAACCCTGCCTTATACCATGTGGTTTAGTGGACATATCTCCTGTCTCTTCAGCAACTCATCCTCTCCCTTTGTAATCCTGAGTGAATTACTATTCCATGTAGCTGCATCAAAATACATGAAAAGAGCAGCTGGACCTTTGAAAACCCCCCATTTTTTTCAGCTCGAATCATCTACACTGGGACACTTGCCACCTTGCCACAGACTATTACACCCAAGCCTGTGGCTGTTGAATTACAGCTCTGCCAATCGTCCTGTCTAGCAAATTGCCAGTGTATGAGAAGGAACCCAGTATCACTATCAGCATTAGAGAACACCATGGACAATGTAATAGCAGGCTACGTTTCCCTTGCTCAGTGCTTACCCCAGAAAACTAGGCCATGGTGTCCTTCAAATCATAATGAGAATTACTATGGAGAGGACTGTCAATCTACATAACAGAAGAAATGAGGCTTGACAGTTCAGAAAATTGGGGATAAGTACAGTAGCAGAACCAATTACTGCAAAAGGATTCATTTTTTTCTCCATACTCAGTCTGGAACAGCTAGAAATGACCCATGCCAAAGCTGTTGCCTAATTTTGACAATATATGATTATTTGTATGTAGCTGTTGATTTTTGTCTGGGAAGATTTAGAATGCAATAAAGTTCCATTTAGGTTCTGTCTCTCCCTAAATCATAGTTAAGACCAAGCTATGAACATGCCACGTCATGCTCCAGATGGATGGTCAGGATAGCTCTCATCTCTTTCTGTTTCTTTTATTATATTCTTATACAATCACTATAAATGTAAATATCACTATGTATAAAAAAAAGAAATATATCTTTTTCTTCGTACTTCCAAACATCTTACTTTTCTTCTGCACTGATAATTCAGAAATTATTACACTTCCTTGCAGACGAATCAGAATCAGACTCAGGTTGGAAGGGACAACAATGGGTCATCTGGTCCAACCTCCCTACTCATCCTAGAGCATATGGCTCAGGATTGCGTCCAGATGGTTCTTGAATACCTCCAGCGAGGGAGAATCCATGACCTCTCTGGGCAATCTGTTCTACTGCTCAGTGACTTGCACAGTAAAGAAGTTCTTCCTCATATTCAAATGTAACTTCCTGATATCACAAGCCATTTGATACACAATGCAGACTAACAGTGGGAAGAAGGGTCAGAAGTGTATCGGAACAGCAGCAGTTTTTCAAGTGCCTTTCTCTGTGACCCTCTGCCCCCTAATACTGTAGGGTTCCCTTGCTCCTGTTTCAGAAGTGCTCTCACTGTCAGTCCCCAGCCCCTTTCCTTCTCAGATCTTGCAGAATAGTCTTTCCTACAGCTGATCACAGAATCACAGAATGATTGGGTTTGGACAGCACCTCTGGAGGTCATCTAGTCAAATCTCCCACTGCTAAAGCAGTGCCACCTAGATCAGGTTGGACAGGATGGGATCATGTTGAGATGGCTTTCAAATATCTTTTGAGAAGGAGACTCCAAAACCACCATGGCAATCTGCCCCACTGCTCATCACCTTCACAGGAAAAAAATTCTTCCTCATGTTCAGGTGGAACTTCCTGTGTTCCAGTTTGTGCCCATAGCCCCTTGTCTTGTCACTGGGCACCACTTAAAAGAGTCTGGCCCCATCCTCTTAATACATCTTGCCCCCACCCCTTGTCTTAAGATATTTGTAAGCATTTCTAAGAGCTCCTCTCAGTTTTCTCCAGGCTGAACTGGCTCAAGTATCTCAGCCTTTTCTCATGAGAGATGCTCCAGTCCCTTCATCATCCTCACAGACCTTCGCTGGTCCCTCCTCCAGTAGTCTCTTGTCTTTCTTGAACTGAGGAGCCCAGAACAGAATACAGTACTCCAGATGTGGCCTTACCAGGGCCGAGTGGAGAGGCAGGATCACCTCCCTCCACCTGCTAGCAATGCTCCTACTAATGCATCCCAGGACACCATTGGCTTTCTTGTCCACAATGGCAATGGACTCTGTGCCATTGATCACAAACCTCTTTGCTCTGCTGCTCAGCCAGGTCGAAATCCACCTCACCATCCTCTCATCTAACCCACACTTCCTGACTTTACCTATGAGGATGTTACGGGAGACAGTGCCAAAAGCCTTGCTGAAGCCAAGGTAGACAGCATCCACTGCTGTCCTCTCATCTACCCAGGCAGTCATTCCATCATGGAAGGCTATTGGATTGGACAAGCATGATTTTCCCTTGGCGAATCCATGTTGACTACTGATAATCTCTTTTCTTCCACATGCTTATAGATGATATCCAGGACGAGCAGTTCAATCATCTTTCCAGGGACTGGGGTGAGGCTGATTGGCCCATAGTTTCCTGGGTCCTTCTTGCCCTCCTTGAAGACTAGAGTGACATTGTATTTCCTCCAGTCCTCAGGCACCTCTCCTGTTCTGCATGACCACGTAATGATGGAGAGTGACTTAACAATAACATCTGACACATTCTTCAGCACTTGTGTGTGCATCCCATCGGGGCCCATGGATTTGTGGGATCATTGGGGACCATAGATCTGTGGAATCAGTTTTGCCTAAATGATCTTAAACCTAACCTAATCCTCCTCAACCAAGACAAAGTCTTCCTTTCTCAAGCCTTCTTCTCTTGTCCCCAGGGTCTGGGATAAAGCTGCAATTGCTGGGTCCTGCAGTTCATCATCAGGTCATCAAAGCTGTAGCTCTTCATCTATGCAACTCTTTCACCCTGCCTCAAAACTGCTCTGCAGGGTGGTTTGAGCCCTGCTGCAGCCCATGCCAAGTCAGCAGTAGTTGTTAGAGAGGACAGCAAACACAGTGGAAATAGCAGGTTTGGAAGCTGTGGGCACTGGGAAAAAAAGAATGTGACAAAAACATGTTTCTGGAATCCCTGAGAGAAGTCTGTCAAAGTATGACAAGTAAAGCTACACCTGCTGCTTTCTTGGTGCGCTAAGGGTAACAACCTTTGCTTTAACAGATAGCCAGTGGCAAACAGCAGAAATATCACAGGTCTAAGCAAGATAAATGGATCAAAAATTTCACAGAGCTCACAATGAGGAGTTTTAAAGTAAACCTGGATGTCCTGTCTTTCATTGCTGTTGTCCCCTGCTTTTCCAAATGGCTCTCCAGCTTTACATAGCAGCCATTAGCAGCCCTGCTAAGCTAAAGTCTTTCAGTGTCAGGTACTCTACAGACACTTTGCTACACCACTGGGATACACAACCTGGGATACACAATCATTCAGATACACAACCTGGTTTCTGCATTCCAGTATATAGTCATGGCTTGTGGAACTCACTGTGATCATGTGGTTCTGAATAGGTCTGAAATCTGTCTAGTCCTGCCTACTGTCACTAATGCTGTGGGGGAGGCTTGCTTTTAACATTTTATAGTACAATAATGCTAATTGTAAGCCATGTGCACTAAGCATACAACAGAAGTATCTACAGAAAACAGGTCTACTGTAGCAACTGGCATTGGCCATTTATTTGTAGCAGTTGTTTCAGTACATGGCTTAAAATTCTCTCAAACATAATGAAATGGAAATTATTTAAGGTCTTGATGCATGACATCATCATCATCCCTTACTTAAGTGCAGCACACTGTAACTTTGAGATTCTGTGTAAATTGCAAGGTATCCTTCCTGAGCTGAGTATGTTGGCCTATTCTGTGTAAATTGCAAGGTATCCTTCTTGAGCTGAGTATGATGGCCGCAGTGAAATCCTGTGGCTGTGACTACTAGCTACTATAAAGAGAAATCCTTTGTGGATTTCAGTATTTTGTAGCGTCTTATTTCATTAATGTGTTTCACCATTTACCTATTTTATATGAATTTGAAACAGCTCAGTAGAACCTAAGAAACAGCAATATTTGAGTATCAAATATAGCCACTCTTACAGCATTATAGATACCATTACTTGCAGTGCAGGTCATAAGAGAATTTTAATCATCCAATGAAAAGTCTATGAACAGAATCTTAAATGCAAGGGTTTGATTTTCAGAGAGATTCAGCACTTGGGGGAATTGCATTGACATCATTTGCACATTATATACTTAGGCAATTTGCAAAAGCTGCAATTCCAGCATTGCTCATTACAGTGTTATTAACTGCCTTTCTAGTTTGTGTCTGTAAAAGAAAGTAAGTACGTGACAAATATAGCACTGCTTGATAACTGGATTGAGGGTTGCCTTTTTCTATGTGGATTATGAAAACAGTGGAGGTGATTGATTTTAGAGCACACAGTGCTCCCACCCGTTACGTGCATCGCCACCAGTATAGGTGAATGTTATGTTTTCAGGGTGCTACTCCTAGGATTGTTCTACTTTCGGTAATGTGGCTATGGTAGGCAAAGCATATCACTGATTAGCTTGAAATACTCTGTTCATATTTAGTCATTGTTCTTGTAGTTTTCCTCTGGGCTTTGAGCTGTGGCAGAAATTTAATGTGGGTAGAAAATGCCATTTTTCTTTAACTAGAATTCTTCTGGGGAGATGCTGTCAGAGTGCTCCATCACATGTGACGGAGCATCACTTAGAGAGAATTATCTCTAATACAAAATTGAGTTTTTATCTTGAACTGTCGTGTCTGAGAAGTCTCGTCTGTGACACTGGGGAGTGGAAAGAGCTGGATTTAGCAGCTGATTCCTCTTCCAGGACTGAACATACCCTATCTCTCATACCCAGTTCTGCCCTTAATCTCATAACAGCCATCACTTCCCCTTCATGGGCCAACAGGTCTCCTCAGTTAATACTATCTCCAGCGCAGCCTCCCCTGGCATTAAGCTGTGCTTACACTACAGTGACCAGATTTTCAGTCCAGAACTATGTATTGTCACAGTGCTGACATCACCAGGGCTCTTACTATTTGTG
>NW_008692861.1:89983-112065 GCF_000695815.1 Acanthisitta chloris | reverse complement strand
GAAAAAGACTCACTTAGCCAATCAATGTAACACTCTCCTAGCAAATAAACTTTGAATACTGGTTGTGAATCAAAGCTCAAAAAAAGGGAGTAAAGTGTATGGCTCTGTAAAAGTGCGAGCCAATAAATGCAGCACAAAATATTGCACCCTAGAGAATGATGTTCAGGAAATGCTGTTTCCAGTCCTGCTTGCTGACTGCTCACTGACACAGGCATGGGGCTCTCTGAAGTGCAGGGACAGCCATTACTATCCTGGGAAGCTCACTACCCACCTCCACAATTACAGATTCCTGGTCTAAGATGTAATCCTCATTTCTCCATCCAAAGAAACTGTCTTTTCTCAGTAATCCTGGCACAAGTAGCAGTACCTGTACATTATATAGAAAGATATTTGAAGATTTTCTTCCATATTCACACCTGAAAAGATTAATCATTATTCGGCTAAGGGTGTATCAAAATCACAGCAGTTATGACCAGTTCTGGAATTCAGAACAGAGACAGATGAATCCTCGAGCTTCTTCTAAGATTTCTGTGAAGGCGGTTTTTTTGATCCCTAAAATAACATCAGAGAATAAAAGATGTGCTCATGCTGTGAGCCAAAGCATACAGCCCGTATTTATAAAAGTGTAACAAATTCTTCTTTTACTCTCTTACTAGACAGTAAAAATAATGGAACTTCACAGGACCTGGGACCCCACACAGACATGCTTAGTTTGTAATCAACTTATAGGATTTGTATTTCATAGTTTACAATCAACTGATAGGACTTCTATTTCAAAAGCCTCTTCACCAATCAGTAGAACATTTAAGAATGCCTGTTAAGTACATGCCACTGAAAGACTACGTAGGCATCAGTGCACTTCGTAAAACAGTATCTAGTGAAACCTAATGTACATGGCATTCAAACACAGAGTGCTGCCTTCTCATGAAGCACTATTTATATGTCTGTTTATTTCACTCCTAGCCGCCTTCTGAGGGTTTCTTTTTTTTCTGCTGCTACACAGTGTGTTTCTTCTGCTACTTCAAAAAGTGGTAGGTGTCATTTCCTCCAATTTATTGATGGAGGAAGCTGAGGGCCAGAGAACAAAGCCCAGGCTTTGGAGTTCCTGCACTCTGTTTCCTGGCCCTGCTGCTTCCCTCTCCCAGACTGTCACTGATGCACAGGCCTATGCTGCATCCAGCCAAGAAGACTCTCTGCTCCTCCACATTTATCTCCATGGAAAACAGATAACTAATAAAACATCTACGTTCATTCAGAAAGCTCTTGTACAGAATGCAGGTGGCTTAGCGAGGCTGGATTGCACTTGACAAACAGGAGAGGTTCACGACAGCTGAATCACTATTTGGTTGTGCTACTCCCACTCCAGCTCAAGCTGCCTCCTTTCATACCACCCTCCCACACCGCCTCTCAAACACTCTCCTCCTGATCACACATACCCACCCTCCACCCCCGTCCTTCCTCTCAACTCTGGTGTGCCAAAGTGGCACTAAGTGGGAAGTCCTATGAGCTCAAGTGGCAAAAGCATGAATGCCAAAGCAGGCAGCTGGGCTCAAAAAGAGAAATTGAGTTCAGCATTTGTAGCTGACCACTGCCTCAGCATCACTGCTCTCTTTGCCATACCAGATGATACTGTAAAGGAAAGAAACATTATCCTTTGTCCCAAAGTACTAGTAACCAAAGTACTAGTAACCAACGGGAAGCATTAGGGATCTGGCAGGATGGCACTGGGACCATGCCATCTGGTTACCCATGCTCCTGGGCTGGAATTGTTTGGGTTTTTTTTAAACAACGTTTTGCTTGTCTTTCTACCCTTCAATGCTGCCTTTCAGTCCTTAAGTGCCTTTCCAGTTTGGTTGACTACAATGGATGCCCCCTCCAAGCCTGTGAGGACGTGTTACTGCTCTTGTATACAAAGTCCTGTTTCCAATTTTTCTGCTGTGCTACTTTTTTGCTACTCTGTCTTTCCACAGCCACCCAGAGAACAGAGGTGATGAGTCAGAAAGGAAAGTTTAATAGCATCCAGAAACAGAAATAACTAGAAAACCTCAAGAGTTTTACTGCCTTTTTCTTACTGAGAACAAACAAGCTGTAATGAACAAAGAGCAACACATAGGTTAATTTTGAAAATTATCAGACTGACCTGTTCCCCAGCTGCTTTCATAACACTGAGAGCAAAAGGAATCAGGGAGTGGTAAGAACTGTGGAGGGTTTAATTTTTTTTCGGTTTACAGGAGTTCAAAAGACTGAAAGTCATTATAGGATACATCCAGATCTACTGATCTTTAAACCAAGTTGTTAAATATTCCATATAGAAAGCTTAGTTGGTCAGAGTGAGTAGGTGTGAATAGAAAAAATGTGGTGAAGTCCTACACCCATAACAGTCAAAACCAGCTGGCTGGTGACATCAACAGTTTCAGAATTTTGCTCATGGTATCAAAACCCCATGGGCTACTCATCCTTCAGCAGCAGTGTTTGACTGTTAGCTATAAGGGGAATAAATGACTTCTCAGTGAAGCACATGCCATTGCAAGAGCATACTGTGCTGTGAATATATTAATTTTTAACCTTTACCTGTAGGTGAAGGCTTAATGGAAGACTACTACACTATGCACAGGTCATTCAGGAGCTTCCTTGATCTGCGTAATGAACAATGCATCCAGCAAGAAGAAATCAGCATACTTATAAAATATCATCCATGCCATAGAGAACTATGAAAACATACGAATGGCAGGGATACTCAAGCACTGCAAGAGTGAAGGATTGTGTCCTTTCATGTTAGTAGATCAGTGTTACAATTTTTGGAACTCACTTCCATTTCTCATGCTGGCAACTCTGAATCATCTCTCTGCTGCTTCAACTTCAAAACAGGAAAAAGTGAATACAGTAACCAGCCATGGAGTCTTACAAAAATATTCTTGTGCTGTACAAAGTAGCTGAAAAGAAGTTTGACTCACGCAACATCTTTCACCATGCCTGCACGGGGAAGCTAGTGAAATTGTGTGGGACACCATTCTAGTATTCCTTGCCGCAGCAACACAAAAATGTGAAGAGAAAGTAAAGAAACAAAAGAGACAAAGAGGAAATTTTGCAACACTTCACTTAAATCCTAATCCTACCCACTTGAGCAGAAGACTATCATTGACACTAGAAGGGCCACAGCTTCACTAGCAGAGCTTGGCCCCCAGCAAAGGTTTGAGGGCTTTTGCTCTTTTGGTGGCATCAATAGGCTCAGCAGTGCCCCTCAGTGACTGCTGCTAGGGGAATTCCTGGAGAAGAGAGTTGCCTTCTACAGCTGGTGTGTTCAGAGGATGCAAGACATGGACCTGGGCTGTGTGACTCAATATCCAATGGCTGCTATGCACCACACCAAGCACAACCAATGAGGAGGGGAGTTTAGGCAGGAAGAATACAGATGAGGTTGAGAGAGATGCTCCTTTTTCAAACAGCACAGTTCATCCTTTTTCCCATGCTCAAAAAAGTAATTAACTGTCAGTGCCTACATGGTTAATCTGCATGTGAATTTTTCCTTTCCCAATTAGTATTTGACTATTAGTATATACTGACTTAGGTCTCCATACATACCCATATTCACTCACTGATTACTGGAGCCAAACAAAAGCAAAAAAAGACATTCAGATAAGTAGTCACTTGCATTTTGGCTCCATTTCCCATAGTTAAAAACTATATAAACAGTTCAACTGCATTACAGCACATATAAGAAAATAAAAGCCCCCCCCAAAAGTGTAATCTTGACATGTGATTAGTTTTATTTGGAATACTTCACTGGATCTTGGGTGCATCTTTCTATAGAATCTAAAATAAGCACTGCAAAAAAAAAAAAAAAGGACTGATAAGAAAAGCAAATTGCATCATGGATGCAAAGAATGCTTTAAGAAACTACAACTGAGAAAAATACACTAATACATTTGGTTTTGAAACTATCATCACTGGGTTAACAATACAGTCTGATACTTTGCTCGCAGGTATTTATCCTGAACTCTTTTAACATGCAACATGTAAACTCTGAAGAGTTTTTAGCTATACAACATCTTCCAGAGTATCTGCTTGACTCAGCTCATTTTAAGACTTTATGGTACATACAGATTTGGACTGAGTATGAATAATGCACAAAAGTGACCTCCATTTTAAGAAATCAGTACTACATTCAAATCCTAATGTATTTAAATGGTCACTTAGCTAAATGCAGGTATTTTACCTTTTTAAAAAACCAGATACTATGTATCAATTACACCAAAAAAGGTATTCTCTTTCTTTTTAGCTAAACAGGACCAGAGTAAGCAGTTACATACATTGTAGTGTTGAACAAGCAGAATCTCTCAGCCATAATCTATATGATAGTCATCTTTCACTTACTATTTTTTGCCTTAAGACAAAGGAAAAAAACACCAAACTGTGTTGAATCCTCCCAATGTTCCCACACCTCTTTTCAGGTTGTAATGTGTTAAACAGAAATACATAAACGCTAAGAATACCCAATACATCAGTTCTTATAACTTGGCTGGAGGAAGAGGCTCTAGAGAAATGCTTCATTTGTGATATAAATTATGTCATTCTGTAAATACCATGCAAACAGTGCTGGGTCAGGATTGTGAATGGAGCCTTACTGGCTTTTACGCCTCTTTGAAGCATAATGCTAACTGTGAAGACACTTCTCCACAGTCTACATCTTTCAATTAGAACTAGAAGTCAGAACAAAAATTCCAACAGCCTAGGTTTTGGGTTTTCTGATAAACTGAAAATGACCTTGTGTATTTATGGCACAGATGAATAGCGATGTAACACAGCTATTTTGCTGTAGATAAATCAGATTTAGATGTGATAGATTTGGCCCTGGAAGACTAATTTCATGCTGGCTCGGAATACAGTTAGCAACAGTGAATTCCATGTTGCTTCCCACCAACTTCAGGTTCAATGAGAAGAGTCCCAGCTGCCAACATAGAGGACTGCCTAAAAAGCAATGCTTGCAGCTGTTTACCACAAGTTAAATGTTTCATTTTGTACAACACAGAATAGAACTCGCTCCTGATCATAATATGGAGGCACACAATCTGTAACCAGACACTGAAAGAGCTTAGCACCTTCTAAAACTGCTCCTACCCCATACAGTTTGACATTTAAAAGTGCAGGCTCAAGATGTGACATTTACTATGCAAAGTGTTTTCATCCTGCCCCATCCCTGCTTTAATTTTATATTGCCTAGAAAATGAATTAAGTCCCTAATAATTCAGATGAAGTGCACGTATACCCATGTTCTTGTTTGGAGCTCTATTTACTTTTACAGGATGTTATACACATGTGGGTGTTTATTACAGTCTCGATGTTGAAAGAGCATCTTGAACTGGTTAAAAAAAAATCCATGTAGAGTGCATGTCTTGAAGACCTCTAATGAGAACAATGCTTTTCAACACACATAACCATCTTCCCCCTTTGCCCCACGACTGAACAAAAACTGCATTTTGATCTCTGTAGAATTTTGATTGGTTTTCTTCAAATTTATTAGCTTCTGTAATTATATAGTCCATTTTATTGTTAAATCAGAAACAGTAAGAGAACACTTTAGGTTGGTATAGTCATTTTACAATGAGCATATCAGCTACAATACCTTTACCTAATGTTGTCAGAAAACCAAAACAGAACCAGAACAGCAACTGATTTATTTTTTGACAAACTTGCTTATTGAGATATCACCTATTCTGTAAGGAAGAAAATACTCAAAAAATAAAAAAGTTAAAATTCAGTTAAAAGCTTTACTTGTTTGGGAGCAATCTCATAAAACTCTTTAATATGAGCACTTCACTTCACAAAATGAAAAACTATTTACATCATTTTGCTTGCAGTTTGGTCACATTATCTACACACATTTGCAGAAGATCTTAGGCAAAATAGGTATGTATCTTCTTCTGACATAGGCTATCAGACTGATTGCACATTTTCCTTTTACATAATGGCTCTCCTATAGTGCACTGAAGTCAGTGATCACTGTCTAATTACATTCTCCTTTTAATTTATGGCTCAACAATAAAATCAATACCACTTCAAACCCAAATATCTGAGCAGCTGAATTACATATAGTGTGAAACATGTGGATTCCACTCTTTTGGACCTGATTTTCAAAAGAATAATTTATCTCATCAGCACAATTAACAAATTGTGCAAAGAAATAAATGACCTGTGCATCCAATTGGTTTGAAAATCAAGGCATCTTGTCAAATTCTGTCAACTGATTTCCTGCTAGTTACAGCTCATTTAAAAAATGTTCATTTCCCAATGGCACTACAATGAAATTTTCGGCACGCAATTACTGAATTACAGTATCTTTTACATATATGCTATATTTTGGCCAATAATGTAATTTCCATGTTACACAATATCATTGCCTTCACAAGCAGAGTTGCTACATACATTCACAGTTTCAATAGATTGTAATTAGCTTCTCCAGTTGTGCTTTAGAAATTCCAAATATTCTCCAATAGTAAGTGCAAAGCAAATGTCCTATGCAGCTACAATTGGTCACAGAGTTATAAACTCCAAAATTATGAGAAAAGCCTTCTCTCATTCTCCGTTTTCATCACCTGCTTTTTCAGGTATGACCTCCAGACTTCGGCGGGGCTTTGAGATTTCTGCATTTTCAGTGCCTGGCTTATTGAGTCCACATGAAAGAGTAGCATAATGGATTTGCTTCAGGTTCTCCAGTGCTTCATTTTTAGCATATTTGAGAAGATCAGCTTGTCCCTGGAAGAAACAAAATGCAGTTAGAATACACATTTCATTACAGGACTCTCTTGTTTTATCCTCTTCTATTTGTTTCAGATTAAAAGGACAGTTTTCCTGGTAAAAAGAAGAAAAAAAAGCCAAAAAAAGTCACAAAATAAAATAAAGAAAAAACAGAACTCAAAATTGGATCATTTGATGTTAGTAAGAATGAAGCTCTTTGCTTTCTCTAAAGCCAGTTGGTAGCATCAACAATGGGATAGGGATAATTTCTGCCTAGCAGTTTTCAAGAAGTAATCTGTGCTATATTTTTAATCCATGAGGAATATAAATGTTTCTGCATAAAAATAATTGTGAAGGCCGATTTTAATACTTCAGGGAGCCACTTAGAGCTTTTCTGGGTTTTTTTGGTTCTTAGAGACCTTTTTTCCTAGCAACGTGATTCACTCAGTAGTAGGATGGCAAAGGACCAATGCTTGTCAAAGCATGAAATATGAAAATATAGGTTGGAAAGCAATATATAAAAAGGACAGTGATGACAAAGACTTCACAGGGTTGTCTGCAGTTCAGCACTATCGCTATCCCTCTTTAGAATCACAGAATTGTTAAGGTTGGAAAAGGACTTTAATATCATCAAGTCCAAACATTGGCCTAGCACTGACAAGTTAATGACTAAACCATGTCCTTAAGCACCACATCACTCTTCCTCTTGACTGCAAGTAAGTTTTAAGTAAAGTTTTAAGAGAAATTGTCCCAGACTCAGGTGATACAACTTCCTCACAGAAGGAAGTGGAGGGGCAGGCACCGACCTCTTCTATCTGATAACCAGTGACAGGACCTGAGGGAGTGGTCTGAAGCTGTGTCAGGGGAGGTTTAGGCTGGATATTAGAAATAGGTTCTTCACCCAGAGGGTGGCTGGGCACTGGAGCAGGCTCTGAGGGAAGCGGTCACAGCACCAAGTCTGACAGAGTTCAAGAGGTGTTTGGACAATGCTCTCAGGCACATGGTGTGATTATCAGGAATGTCCTGTGCAGGGCAAGGAGTTGGACTAGATGATTCTCAAGGGTCCCTTCCAACTCTTGATTATTCTGTGATTTGGCTCTCTTTTTCAGTACTCCATCTCTTTGTATCAATTAAAGCCCTCCAACAGCAAGAGCTCTCACTGGTAGACTATGGACAGCCTTCCCTGCAGCTTCCCTACTCTGCCCACATATAGGGAATGAGCAAGGCATGGTGAGCATGTCTGTATTACTGGTGGGCACAGGAAAGTTCAAAAACATGTGCAGAAACAAGTGATTGTGCTGTGTCTGTATTCCCAAAGGAGAACTGCCTCATTGCTTACAGAAAAGTCAATGATGCTTCAAAACTACCTGATGTCCTAGGTTACAATGTAGGGTGTAACCAATGGTATGTATTCTATTATCATCTTCAGGAAGCTGTTAAAGCAGGTGGGGCAGGGCTTGTTATCTCCTACCATGACTCATCCCTGATAACTCCCTCCGGAACCTATCTCTGTTTAATGGGCTGTCAAGGACCTACATTGTCCCACCCTGAGATGCTTCACCCCAAGGGGAGGAGCCAAGCACTCCTACATGGATATAATCTGGGGTTTGGACCAGCACAGGAGCCCTTACCTACTGGATTCCCAAAGGACAAGAGCTACCACTGGACCTTCAGGTGAAGACCAGATCTACAAGATCACTGCTCCAACAGACCCACCACTCCAGGACTGCAGCCACCATTTAACTGGACTACTGACAGGGTGTCAGGTTGCTTTCTGATTCTGTCAGTGGTTTCTTTTTGTACTGTTGCATTTATTTTTATTTTTCCCTATTAAATTGTATTTCTGACTTGGAGTCTCTGACTGGTTTGCTTTCAAACCAGCACACCTGAAGAGGAGAAACACACACACCCCCAACCAAAACAAATAGTCCAGGTACTGCAGTTCCTTCAGACTGTCAGTACCCCTAAGTCTAATAAGGTATGAACACTGATGGCACCTTCTCCTGTAACTGGGATACTTATGTCTGTCCATTCTCTGTAAATTCTGGCTCTTGAAAGACACTTCTCTTGAAGAGATGCTAATGTCTCTTCTAGAGATATGCTGCCTCTCCTCTTCTGATAAATAAGGATAAAATGCATCTTTACCTCTTGATTTTTAAAACAGAGGAGAGAGAGAACAACAGTCAAACAAAAACATGTGTGCACTCATGGTGTGATACTTCTGATACTTCTTTAGCAACTCAGAACATAAATACTATCCTATGAAGTAAGCAGAATTATGCATTTGGGGCACACAAATTGAAAACAAATACTACTTTCTTCAAAGAAATAACGTCCCCCTCTCCTTACCCAAGACCACAATAGACAAAGCCTTTTTTTTCTGATCATTAGAGAGGAAAGAATCCAGAAGCTCACTAATCACAGCACAAGCTTCAGTAATATTTTCTTCTAAAGAAAACCAGGGTTACATTTTTTTAAAATCACATACTTATCTTCCAAACTGACAAACAACTAAAAGCTAATTTAAAACACTCCAGCACACGAAATGAGTCATATCTGGAGTGCATCTGTTTCTAGCCCAAGTTCTATTTTACATGGACTAATAGAATATAGCTCTGGAACTTTAATCAAGTTGTTTGCTACAGGCAGAGCTGCTAGCAAACAGTCTATTAATAATGTTGCCCGAAACTTCTCATTTAAAAACCCCCTGCTTTCACAGTTGTGTATGTGCTTGCCAAACTTTAACTACTTAAGCTGATACTTTCTATGCAGGATTCTTGCCATTGGCAGATTTTATTCTTATTTCTGTTTAATATTATTCTTTAACCTCATCCATATGGTTCATTCAGTTCTGAGAATAAAGACAGTAAAATGCTGTCAGAACTTTTTTAACAATCTTCCATACTTTATTCCCTACTTTCACTTGGGGTAGGGACTTGTAATCCAAATGACTTAAGGGACCCAGAGTAGTGGATCCAAGTTATGAGCTTTTATAAACAAAAATGAGATTTTGCATGTGGTTAGTACAATCACTCAGGATTCCATTCTTGATCATTCTTCATCTCTTGACAGCTCCAGCAATGTGGCAAGACAATGTGTATTCCATTCCCACACAATGATGAATGTGCACTAGGAAAAAAGTTGGGTTTTATCCTGGATGGCTTCTCCAAGCCACCACCATTTGGTTGCCAATGCAGGCAGTCCTAAAGCCAGACTAGAGAAGGGGAAGGAAGAGCCTGAGACAGAGACTCTGGAGAGGAGAAGGATGGATAAAAGGAGGGGACAAGGGCAATCTCTGGGACTAACTTGGCAATAAGTCTAGGTCTGCAGAAAGGGAAGTTGGACTGTGATATACAAAGCAGATACCAGACCTTATTGAAAGGGAGATTGTGAAACACAAATGCAGTGTGGCAACAGTGAATTTGGATCTGACAGGTGAGCTGAGAAAGGGAAAGATTGAGGCAACATTTGTAACTGGAATAGAGAAAGAAAACAGTTTGACAAAATCCACCATGTTGAAAGAAGCCTGAAAATGATAGACAAGTAGAAGAACTAACAACTCAAAAAGAAGTGAGAGAGCTCAGTAATGAGAATAAAAGCTGGTAAGAAAGAAAAACTAACAAAAACACAGACCAGGGAGAAGACTGCAGAACACAATTAATCAGATAAGGTGATGATAAAATTAAAATTTAGACTCATCTGGAAGGATCTCTAGAGGTGGTGAGAAGGGGGAAATAAGAACTGGAAAGCAATGGGAAAAACTGCCAGAAGTGAAAATTAGGCACCAAGAATAGTGGATGGAGGAAAGAGGGGAAGAAGGAAGTCAGGAGTTAACTGGGAATGGTTGGATTTTCAGCAGGGAACTGGCAGTGTCTGGGTAATACCAATCAGGGAAGATGAACTTTGTAGATAGAAGAGGATCTGGAATAAGGGGCTGGATTATTATAGACATGGGATAGTCAGACTAAACACATTCAGCCAAGTGGTATCAAGTTTAGACCAGGGTGAAACAGAAAAACATATTGGTGTAATTACTCTCTTCTCCAATGCTTAGAATGAAGCAACTGATTTCTGAATGCCACTGAACTCAGAAAACCTGTGTGAAACCAACTGTGTTGTTATGTGCTGGTATGTCTGATCTCAAGATAAAACAAGAGCTACCAAATATGCGACAAGCTTAAGTGAGAGATAGATGTCTGCACAATTGATGTGAAGTGCCTAGCTCTGTTGATGTACCATCATAAAGCCATATGCTGGGGAAATAAAACAGCATGTATCTTAAAAATTCAAGTTGTAGTTGCAGTGAACACTGTTGAAAAGTAATACAACCCAGCTGAAAGGCTGAGAAGTTACAAAGTCATCCAGATCTGAAAAAAATTGACTCCACACACTCCATTAAATTAACTCAAAGGCCTTCCACCTAGTTATGGATCACATGTCTCTTGTCCACAGGCTCTCAAGATTCAGTTTCAACTCTTTATATTCTGACTTTTGCAGCTGGTGCCACTGACTCAAAAAATAAGTTAACAGCAAAGTCAGTTGCGTACAAGCTGGAACACAGGAATCTCTCAGATCTATGGACTACTTGGAGGTCTTTCACTTTCGTAACAGCCCAAAGTGGCCGTAGGCGACTTGCTCTGAGAAAATCCATATTGTTAAGTAAATACAAGAAACCTACCAACAGCTCAAACTTTAGGAAGGCAGATTTATCTTAAGGGAGTACCAAAAAAACCCCACATTCAAAGAAACAAAGCTGATTCACACAGAGAACTCAGTGCTGGAATCTGGAGCAGTTGCAGAACGCAACCCGTATGTTTCTCACTATAAGGTAACGCTGTCTTCATCAGGTTTTCATCCCAAATTAAGTCAAAATGTAAATGAATTTAGTCCTTAGTGTTGTCTGGCAAACACACCACAAAACTTGAATTTACTCCCAGCACTATGGTTAACAGGCAGTTTGTGATAATTCCCAACTGGGAGCAGGAGTGATCTAGGCCTTGCACATCCCAAGTGCAGAGCAGTGTGTGAGCACTCTCCTCACAGCAGCAGATGGCAATCGCTCCTCCCTTTCCTTCACCGTGGTTAGAATTCACTAACAGAACTGAGCACTATGTAACTTGAATACCTATTTTATGTATTGATGTTTACAAGCTTCAGAAAAAGGATCAAGCAGCAAGTTGTTTTCTAGGCAGACATAAAAAAAAGACCTTACAGGAGATCAAAGAACAAAACTGATATTCATTCAAAAGCTTTAATAAACAACAGTGATAAAGGATATGAATTAATGTGGAAGCCCAATTCAATATCCTTCATACCTGTCTATCCCAACATGCCCGTGTCAACTAGTCTGGTTTGGTTTTTTCATTTAAATCACCATTGAAAACATTCTGTTTGTTTTGAAGCTTTTGGCTAAGAGGCAGTGTTCTTATTACTGCTCCTTAAAGGTAGTTAGAAACAAAGCCAAAATGGTTCCTATCAGTTCTCTTACCTATGAAATGAGGTATCATTTAAGAATCAATCAGGTAAAGAATCAACTGGAATGTCTCAGCACAGCTATCTTTATAGGCTGTTATGTATTCACTCATGACTTTTGGTTTACAGGTTCTTCACTGGGTGTGTGGGCATGAAGGTAAAACTGTAGAGATGGCATTTGAAATAACTACACAAGTACCCTTTCCCCCCCAAATCCCAGGAAACTCTATCATTAGTGACTGGGCTTCAGCTCAGGTTCTGGAATCCGAAGTTCCTATCAGGAAATACCTCTATCATTAGTGACTGGGCTTCAGCTCAGGTTCTGAAATCCAAAGTTCATATCAGGAAATATAAGAAGACAATATCCTTTCCTCCAAGTATTTCTCTGAGCAGGGGCTGCTAAGTTGCTTTGAGGAATCAGCTCTAGTGAAAGGTGTCCCTGTCTATGGCAGGGGCATTGGAACTAGATGATCTTTAAGATCCTTTCCAACCCAAGCCAGTGACTGGGCTTCAGCTCAGGTTCTGAAATCCAAAGTTCATATCAGGAAATATAAGAAGACAATATCCTTTCCTCCAAGTATTTCTCTGAGCAGGGGCTGCTAAGTTGCTTTGAGGAATCAGCTCTAGTGAAAGGTGTCCCTGTCTATGGCAGGGGCATTGGAACTAGATGATCTTTAAGATCCTTTCCAACCCAAGCCATTCTATGATATACTGCAGTGCTCCATGCCCAGCTGACGCACTCTGAGTGCAGTTATGGAATCAGGACATAAAGGACTTAACTTCCTTGCTTCTAAATAGGGGTTTAATTGGGAGCCAAAATCCCATCAATCCAGCAACATCAAGAGATTAGTACCTTCAGATATTTAAATTGAACTGGGATGTGGGAGGTCTTCTGAGTACCTACAGGACTAGATAGCACCTATCAGAGGCTTTATGAATGCCCCATGGCTGCCTGAATCCACATGGAGATTTAGTCAAAGAAATTCAGATGATTTAAAAAAAAAGGAAGGATTTGCAGCCCTAGAAGTGCCTTGACTGCTCTACTTATAAATACATATTTAAAAATACTGTAGGTACAGAAGCAATGTTATTACAGAGATAACAGATGCCATGAACTGCATGCCTCAGGATTTCTTTCCAGAGAAAGTAATTCACGTCATCTAATGTGACGTGTCTAGAAACTCATAGCCAACGAGGAACAAATGCTGAAGTCAGGAGTCCCACCTTCATTTTGAGTACTTCCACTGAACTCCCCCTTTGTGTTTAGAAAGTTCTTTGCTGTGAAGACTAATTTACAGATGCTGTTATGTTCTTCGTATGGACATCTCAAATTCTGAGCTAATACAGAGTTCTTGTCAAAGTTTTGTTACGTCAGACAAGCGCATAAATTTTTACAATAGGTTGCTTGTAGGAGTCTGCTGCAACAGCACTTGGAGTGATTTTCTTTCTTCAACTGTGTACTTTCTGGCAGAAAATGTGATTATCTATGTTTAGAAAATATGACTGCTATCAGTCTGAGTAATAGCAATAAATTACTAGCAAATGATCTTATAAACTGCCTATTTGAAAGAGATGGATATTTTAACAATCCCTAAATCTCTCAGGCAACTAAGTTAACTAAAGCTGTCTAAATTTACTCTAAGCAATATTTTGAAGTTAAACAAATATCTCAGTGTACATATATGGGTTGACTATGATTGGGCATGTGTACATATGCAATTACACAAACTGGATGAAGGTATTTCAGCTGAATTCAAACACACTGTACCAATAACAATTTTGGCTGCATGAGTTCAAATTAAGAAAAATTAAGTCTTTTAAAACAGTAACTGCAATGAGTGTGCATACAAACACTATAGTTATGATGCTCTAAATAAAGAGTTCCCTTAGAATTAAGCTGTCAATTTTGTTATTTTATCAAACTTTCCATTGCATCAACTGGAGTCAAAATGTCCCAAATGAAAGAAAACGATCAATATATCCTGAGGGTAAAATGCAGCTTAATCGGTTTGGAAAATACATTAGCCACACCATGTGAGCATTCCATGACTCCTCTGTGAGGGAGCTGAGCTACTGAATAGACGGGCTCTTGGTTTTGAGCTATTCAAGAAGGAAGTTAATTTGAAGAAGGCAGGGATTCAACAGATAGAACAATTCTTCTTAAAGTGGCTCAGACTGTTGTTCTTCTGCTCAATTTCCACTCTAAAAAAATGTAGGCCTACACTTTCCATCCCTGTTCTTGCATATTTTTTAGAGAAGTGGAAACATGGAAATGGAAAAACAGATCAAAATTTTGATTGCAGGTCTTTTTCTCCAGACAGGAAGAGCAGTGTCTTAGAAACTAATCAACTTCTACTTAATTATATAACAAGAGAAGTTATGGCTACAGCCCATAGTTAAAAGAGTTTGGAGTGAAAAACCTCACTGTGTCATTTCAAACAAATCACAACCTCTAACTTTCTGTACATCTAAATGTGATTAACAGCAGTTGGCAGATGGCTATCTGAACTGTAACAGCTGCAAAGAACTTTTAAGATGTAACAACATACCAGAACTTTCTGTAACACCTCCTATTAAAGTTTCAACAACAGGCTGATTAAATGCCACTAATTTTTTTTAAACAAAGTATTAATTATGGAACAAATCTTACCTTCCCACAGAAGGGATCTTAATCTGTGAGTAGAGAAAAACACCAGGCAATGCTGAAGAGATTTTCTCAATAATCTCTTTAAAGGGAAGGCCTTCTAACTTCATAATTACATTAATTCCAAGGACATGCACATAAGCCCTTCAGTGCTCTGAGGAGCCAGATCTGCCATGTGGATTCTCTGATTCCTGGCTAATGCAGAAATCACGACTTCACATTTCAGTCGCTCACCAACTGCAAACCTCCCCCCACCAGCCCTTATGTTCTGAGCGGAAAGCAGAGATGAAGCAAAGGTATGGCTGTTTTAGGCAGCATTAAAATAGATTTGCCTATCCAAGCCAGTATCTGACACCTTTGACAGAAGAGAACGGGTAAGAATTTATTTCTTTGACATTTGCCTAATCCCACAGAACTGACTCCCCTCTAGCCCTTTGGAAGCACGGGACTGGTAAATGACACATCCCATACACTGTCTTCAGGAAACTTCATTCTCAAAAAGGAAATGTGATAGTCTGCTCCTTTACCTATCAGCAGAACCTGCACGCATACTTTTAGAAAGCAGTAACTGCACATGCTGCAGCAAATTTCACCTCTTTTTGATTCTCCTTGGCATTGGATTGTGCAGTATAACACAAGGGGGATACTGGAGCACCAAGCAACATCATGAAAAGTTTAACAGTTAAAACCAATACAGAAAACTGGAGAAATACACGCATATTACTGCTTTTCTGTAGTAGTTTGCTGTAAAAATCATAGAATCAACCGGGTTGGAAGAGACCTCAAAGATCATCGAGTCCAACTCTACCATGGTTACTAGACCATGGCACTAAGTGCCACATCCAGTCTCATCTTGAAAACCTCCAGGGACGGTGAATCCACTACCTCCCCAGGTGACAGGTGAGAAGAAGAGGTGATAAGGAATTCTATTTTCAAGAAGAGTTTAAAATAAAAGGTATGTGGGAGAAAATAATTTTCTTTAAAATTAGAACAGACTTTTTTGTTTAGTGAAGAATTGAGTGGGAGAGAAGAACTCTTAGTGCATGTAAACACAAAACTTGAATAATTTGGTCTAGAAGAATAGTGTCGAGGGAATAAATTAAGGGAGGCAGTTTTGCTATCTCTATAAATTTTGATATACTCTGCTGAGATGAAAGGCCAGTGATAGGAAACCTGAACTGTTCCACATTCTAGTTTCCTGAGGGTCTCTGGCTGAAAGCTTTTTATATACTTCATCACTTAGTCTTTTGTCAAAATGTAAGCAAATGCGTTCAACAAAATGCAAAGAGAGTCTCCAGCTCATATACACTCAACTTACTCTATCCTGGATTATGAATACGATTTGTTTCTATCATTAATCACCATTCATCACTGACTGCAGGAGTAACAGCTTTCCTTTTGTTTTTCCGTAACTGCATTAACCTTAATGCTCTTACTCCCTTTCAAATCACAAAACAGGTTTTAAACAGAGGCATAGCTTCCTTCCAGCCACCACTTGGCAGAAATCAATACTCATTGTTTCGCCCAGGTATTCAAGATTACCAAAGATCCTGTCAATGTTAAAAGGTTGCAAGAAGAAAATGTCAGACAAACTACATGAAAGAAGCTTCCACAACAATAGGAGAGAAAAAAATTCACATTGAGAGTCTGTTGTGTTTCAGGTTATATAAACTAAACTGGGTATGTTTACAGAAGAGAATAAATCCAGTTGAACTGTGACACAGAATAATGACAAATAACTATATTAGAATGTCAGTTGTGAACAGAAAAATACAGTAACTAACCAAAAGAAGACACATTACCTTTAAAATTGTGATGTTCCACGTAAAACTTTCAACTGATTTTTGCAGTTTTCTTTCCTTTAAGCCTTCTCTTGCTCCTATATTGTGCAGGTTCTCATGAAACTCCATGGCTGTGGGGAATAAAAGAGGAAGGAATATAGTATTTATTTTAATGCATTTTTGTGATCACAGACACAGCGATTTGAAAACAATGTGGCAAAAAGACAGTGAAAAAGCTTCAGAAACTTTATTCTTCAAGCACAACTCTATCTGATCTAGTAATGTGCAATGTTATACAACATGCCAATATACACAAATCTCTGTAAGCCACTGAAGCACCTCTTGTCCCACTGCTATACGAAGATGGAGCCCAGCAAGTATTTCCTATAAAAAAACAATCTCTAAGCACAAGTGAATTTGTTGTACCATATGTAAAAACCTTTTTGTGAGGTCTGAAAGGATGGAAACAGTAATTTCATAAAATAATCTATAGCAACAGATCTATTTTGTGCCTTGCTCTCTTATACACTAAATTTACATCACAGTTGTCCAGCTAACAGCTTATATGTTGGAGTCAACCCACAAAACAACCACCTTACCTTACCCCCAAGGAGAAAAGGAATAACTGTGAAGGAGGAATGCCAAGTGAAATGCCAAGGACATTTTACCACACCATGTAAAGTAAACCAGTATCCAACAAACTCCAAATGAAAAATTTTTGGCAAAACTCAGATTAGCTTGATCTAAACATTAAGTGGACTGATTGAAGCTTTAGTTTTAACCCAGACCATTGCGCCGATAGAAGAAAAATAATTTGCTTTCCATGCTGCTGATATAAGTCTTATAAAACTAAACTTTAAATAGTTTCCTTCATACAGAGGAAGTAAAATGGCCTTCCATGGGTACACACAGCAACTCAACATACATTGCAGCAACTCTCCTATGAAAGTCATACTTTTAATTATGCTTTCAGGATCACCATCCATAATAACAGAGTATTTCAAGGGCAAAAATTGGCAACTGATTGTGATTTCCACCTATGGATGTAAAACCAAGTTTAGCTTAAGTACAAATAATAATTTCAACCATGCTGGTTGAGATCTTCCATTTGCCCAGTGAGTGTATGTGCTTCAAAATTTACATGTACTTAATTGTCATGGAATAAGCATACCAAATCGTGTTGGCTGTCAATCTGAGAGGTGACTGACTTTTAAGGACATTATAAGTAACTCTTCTTCATAATCTCTCTACCCGACACAAACATCTCATTAAAAGAAAGATAATATGACTGAATGTTTTAATTGTACATTGTCTTACCTTACTCCCACATATATATCCACATACATTTAAAAAAATATCACAGATGCATTTGAAAGGCAGAATTGCTCTTTCTAACTTTTCTTACTATTTTAAATTTTACTAAAAGGAAAATAAATGGCAAATATTTTCCCCGAATTAAACTACTGTATCATTTTTATTTCAATCACTTTTCCATAGCTCTGACTCTGCCCCTAGAGTCTCAAATAAACTTTTCATATTATAATTGTCCAAAACAGATTTCTAAACAGGTAAGAAATTAAGGTTCATCACTGTTTCCAAGTATCCATTTCCTGTTCACATCAATCAAAAAAATAAAACTACCAATATAATCATGGAAAGATTCTGCAGAGACCCATATTTACAACATTACATTTCTAGAGCCACCATGACAGTACAGATTTTCTGAACTGTACTATGAATTCTGAGACATACTGGAAAACTTTTGGAATTCTGCACCTCATTTCCATCTTTATAAACATTGCTCTTTAAGTCCATGGACACTAGTAATTGGTAATAACCTTGAACTGCAGCCACACAGAGAGGTATTAAAAATACTGCTGCATGATTAATGTGAAATTGGTGCCTTGTAGATTTCAGATTATTCTTATGTATACAAAGTCACTGATATCTCAGAAACAGATGCAATGTTGACCACACATTCTGCCAGCCAGAAGAGCTCCTTTTTGTTCACTAACTCCTGTGGTGATGCTCTTCCTTCTTTACACTCATGCTATGATACATTTCTTTTCTGCCAAAGCCATTCCACTCCAGCTAAATATACTTGGCAATTAGCAGGAACATCTCACCACCTTTCTTCAGAAAATGAAACAAAGTCAGATCATCCTACAAGGGTACACACATGTAAACCCTAAGCAAACAGGTGCCTCCCGCTTAAACAGCACTAATTAACTCCCCATCCTCAACATCCCTGACACACTGGTCAACTGCTCATCATCATGCTACACTAAACCTATCCTACTCTAAGCCTAAACATACAACCAGAGACAAGAAGATATGCATTTTATTTCTGTTTCTCTTACTAGCCAGATAAACTGAAATAAATTATTTCACCTCTTAGTCTCAATTTTCCCATCTGCTGAAAAGAATGAATTATATTTGCTACACAATATATGGACAACTAAATTTTAGAGTATGAATGCAACACAGCATTTAACTGTTGACTGTCTCTCTCTTGGTATTCCCCTTATGTGTTCCAGCTTGGTTTTCTTGCATTTTGCCTTGGAACTATTTCATGCATTAACAATGGCAAAGTAATTACAGAACTGTTAAATTCCAAAATTAAACTGACTTCTTAAGAAGATAAGAGAAAAAGACGAAAGATCTTCTCACAGCTAAATTAATAAAATAAATTATATGTCCATATAAACTCATGTAAATGTGCCTTTAAGGTACAAAGAAAACTGAATGTTAAATGACCTTTTCTTTTATAAATACACAGAATTTTCTGTCTCCTTGCAAGTAAAAATTCGGCTCTTGCTCTCATTAAGATCTAGTAAACAAATCACTTTTATGAGGCTTAATTACTTCTAGAATTATTAGTCCATTAGTAAATTCAAACTGCCTGAGAGCTCTTGAACAGTAACAGACATACTACTAACCTGATGTATCACTCAATATATTTCTGCATATACTACCTGCTTAATCAAAAAAAGCACAAGTTACTATATTTTCCATTTATAGTGGCAGATGTTAAGGAGGATGTAATTCACAACTTTCTGAGTGATCATCAAGAGTATATAGGATGTGCATTCTTCTGTTCAGATGGTATTTCCTGTGTTTTAATTTTTGCCCATTGCACAAAATTATTTATCTATAGTGAAATTATTACTGATTGCTGTCTTGAGCCAGGAACTCAGATCTAAAAAGCTCTTTCGACTGGAGATGTCAACCTTACTAAAATCCTTATTTACATAGAATCACTGAGATTGGAAGACATCTCTGGACACTGTCTAGCCCAGCGTCCTTGTTCAAAGCAGGATCAGATAGAGCAGGTTGCCCAGAACTGTGTCCAGCTGGCTGCTGAATATCACCAAGGATGGAGGCTCCACAACCTCTATGGGCAACCTCTTCCAGTGTTTGATCACCCAAGATTCCCCCTGAGCCTTCTCTGCTCCTGGTTGAACAATCCCAGCCCTCTCAGCCTCTCCTTACATAAAAGATGCTCCAGTGCATTCATGAACAATCTTTGTGGCCCTTGCTGGACTCTCACCAATGTGTCTGTGTCTCTCTTAGAATCATAGAATCATCAAGGTTGGAGGAGACCTCTAAGATCATCAAGTCCAACCATTCACCTGTCACTCTGCTGTAACCCCTAAACTCTAAATTATATCCCCCAGCATCAGATCCATCTGCAAATTCACTGAAGGTGCATTCAATCCCCATGTCCAGATCATCAATAAAAAAGTTAAATAGGACTGGCCCCAAAACTAATACTTGGGGAACAGCACTAGTGACCGGCCACCAATTGGATTTAGCCCCATTAACCACAGCTCTCTGGGCCCAGACATCGAGCCAGTTTTTTACCCACCGAAGAGTCCACCCATCCAAGCCACAAGCATCCAGTTTTTCTAAAAATATGCTGTGGGAGACAGTGTCAAATGCCTTACTGAAATCCAGATAGATAATGTCCCCTTGTACAGGGGAGTCCAGATCTGTATGCAGCACAGCAGACATGACCTCACCAGTGCTGACTAGAGGGGAAGGATCACCTCCTTCATTGTTCTGGCCATGCACATCCTCAGGCACATTCGACTCTTATCCATCAGAGCACCCAGATCCTTTTCTCCGAAGCAACTTTCCAGCCAGCCTCCAGCTTGTACTGGTGCAAGCATAGGGTCATTCCTCTCCAGGTGCAGTACTTGGCACTTCCCTTTGCTGAACCCTTTTCGTAGGGTTCCTATAACCCACTTAATCAACTTGTCAAAGTCCCTCAGAGTAGCAGCTCAACCATCAGCCACATTCACCCTCCCCCAAGTCTGGTATCTTCTGTCAATTTGCTGAGAATGCATTTGGCCCCATCACCCAGGTGATAAATGAAGATATTTAAACAGTAGTAGCTCTAGTATCAACCCCTGGGGCACATCACTAGTGAGCGTCTTCTAGATGGACTTCACATTCCTGATCTCAATGCTTTCAGCCTGGCTGGTCAGCTAGTTTTCAGTCTCTATACTTAGTTTATGATCTCAATGCTTTCAGCCTGGCTGGTTAGCTAGGTTTCAGTCTCTATACTTAGTTTGTCCAAGAGAATGCTACAAGACACAGCACTGAAAGCCTCAGTAAAGTCAAAAAATATCACTGCTCGTCCCTCCTTTACCAAGTCAGTCAAATCATTGCAGAGTGCTGTCAAGCTGGTTAGGTCTGATTTCCCCCTTTGTAAATCCATGCTGACTCTTCCACCTTCTTGTTCTTCATGTGTTTGCAAATTGGTTTCCAAGAGAACTTGCTCCACCACCCTTCCTGGGATTGAAGTGAGGTTGAGCGGCTTGGTCCTACGTTTTAACCTTCTTGCACTTGTTTGACTGTGGTAACTCTACTGCTTATGACAATGTGATCAGGTTTCCAACATGATTATTTGATTCCTTTCTGAGTTTCTGCTTAGAAGCACTAAGGGTACTTAGTTTGCATAAGCTGCATTAAGAAGTCCAGTCACTCCTACTCCACCGTAAGTGTGAGCTGACAGAAGCTGTACTATTTCCTAAGTGTTTGTAAAATAAAAACTGATTCAAGTCTTCCATGCTAAAAAGGCCAGTTTTTCAGTGAAACATTGACCCCAACTATTGTGAGTCATGTAAATACACCGCAATGTAAGTAACAAAACAGCAATAGCATGATTCAACAGCAAGTTTCTAAACTGAAGAAAATACTGCCAACAGAATTTCCTAATCATAACCAAAGATTTCACATCCTTTCTCCTCTGCAGTACACATTTTGTTTTTAAAGCATTCCCATATGCAATTCTTCAGTATTTCCCAGTATTTTCCCCTTCTACACCGAATCTCTTTCTGGTTCCCCAGTAAATGCTGATAAGTTTGAATTCCATGATTGTCTCAGCTTTTCCCTCTCTCTCAATCCTGGAATGCAATAGATGGCTTTAACACTTCTTCAGCCCC
>NW_008692861.1:56688-89969 GCF_000695815.1 Acanthisitta chloris | reverse complement strand
CGCTCTTCGGAAATGTCAAATTATTTTCTCTCATTTTCAGTAACTTCAAAGAGCATAAGGAAAAGAGAAGTGCTATAAAGCTCCTCAGTGCAGCTGGAACCCTCTATCATGTGAGGAGACTAATAAAAATTTGCTTGGTTAGTCTAGCAAAAAGAAAACCAAAACAGGAGCAATTGCTTTCTCGGTACCCATCAGTCGGGTAAGACCTTGGACATCAAACGATCATTTCAGCTAAATGACAATATTAGGATGAATGGCCACCAGCAAAAGTGGAATTTATGTAAAATTTATAACCATTGTAGATGTGGTTCTGTAAGCAGCCTTGAAAAGGACAAAATGGCTCCTATTAATTTTAAAAACTCATGTTCATTTTAAAATGCACTCTGACATGATCAATTTTCAAAAACTGTATTAGGAAGTAGACTTCAAGGCCTTCCAGTCCCATGTTTCCTCAACCAGCTGCATGATGACCTCTCTAAACAGTATTATGTGGCAGATCTCAAACCTGCATTAATTTATGGTTAACAAATTCCAATGGGACTTTCATATCTATGAACTAAGCAAGGACCGTATGACAGTACAGAAAGAAGGTGTCTTTATTGCTATGACATACTTTAATAACAAAAATTTCTTTCCTAAATAAAACATACAAGGCAATACAACAGTCTTGACAGGTTGAGAACAATTCTGAGCCATAAGCTGTCAGAATGAAACTTCCAGATTAGAACTTCAGCTTTGTTTTATGGCCCTGGATTGTTACTATTTTGTTTGTCACAAGTATGTTCAGCCTTTCATAACTTACAACATGCACATGAGCTTCTAACGTGTGTTATTGTTCTGCTGATGCTTGAAGCGCTGGAACAAAGAAGAGGTATTTCTCTTGCTGCTCTGTATACTGTTGCAGTACCAACACTGTATCTTCAGGGGAAAAAAATATAGCTCACTGCTGCTATTATTAAAAGTTACTCATCTTCAACTGTATTTAGCTTGAAAAAATAGTTTATTAATGTCTTCAAAATGAAATTACCTCATGAAATTATCCATCCTTAATTTCTGACTAGAAATGATGCCCACTGAAAGCTGGTAAGCAATTCCTCCCATCAGTGCGCTTTCAGTATAGTTTCAAAGTACTCTACTTCAGATACTGATTAAAACGTGGCATATAGAGCAGCATCAGTGATTCTGCCATTTTTAAACTAGCTAAGAAGCTTATCTTAAAAAGGAAAGTGGCCCTAAATCACTGAGTGCATGTATTCATGTTTTTGCTTTTTTACTGTACAATATATGTACCTCTGTTGGAAAATCCTGATGATAATTGTAAATTTATTAAAATCAAGATGTGAAAACAAACTGAAACATGGAAAAATGGAGTGCATGTGTGTATGGTAGTAGTTCAGGCCATTTGGAACCCTGAGATTTGTTTGCTTTTATAAGAGTTCCTATCACAAAACCCTGGCATATAAGCTCAAGTTGACAGGAAAAAAAATCATACCTTTTTTCTAACTGAGAGTCAAGATACCAATTTCCTCAGCAAAACAGCAGGCACAACGCTTTCTATACTGTATTTCTAAAGCCAAAACTCTACTTGATATGCTCATTTGTTTTCTTTGATGAAGGCTTTCTTGCCAAGAGCATCATTTACTGCCTAGTGGTGACATGACTACACAGCAGGTGGGCTCCTCCTGGTATAGTTTTTTTCTGTCAACAAAGACCTTTATCAAAGAAATAGCACAATGGTAAAACTCTGGCAATAAATGTATATACTGAGTTTGCCAACTATGAAATGAGTAGCAAACAAAATTTGACTATGCCGATATAAAACACACACTGGTCATACTCCAAGAGAGCACTTAACCTCAGTCAAGCCAAATATGTTTTATTTCATTCCTGGTAGAGTGCTTTCATATAAAAGCAAACTAAATACTTTTCAAAAGAGTAATAAGTAATAGAAATCAAATAAACATTAAATGGAAGGAAAATGCAATACAGCTCTTGATTAGGCGACCACATCTTGCAGGGCAATTACTACGTACACTCATCTTGAACACTTACAAAGATTCTGTGAATAATTTGCATACAGAGATTTGTTCTTTACAAGAAAAAAATATCCAAGAAAGCACCTTATATATTAAAACATTTCTTCCTACACTGTGTAGGTTAAATGGCAATATAGGAAAGAGTTCCAGAAAGTAATTTTAAGCTGTAAGTATTTATCGCCATTATATGCATTTAATTTGCTTATACAACTGCTACTCTTAGCCACATCTTTGGTAGCGAGGGCCTTCATTTTTTACAACATTAAATATGTTTCTTAATATTTTTATTTTAGATTATATTCCTTATACACTCAGCTATTTCAACCTCACAAACAATTACCCCTTAAATGAAGTCTACCAGGAAAGTGGTTGGGAAAGGAGTCTGGCTTTCAGATCACATCAACAATAAATCAAATCAGTCATGTTAGAGAAGCAACAGAAGTGATTATACTTGTCAATTCTCACATATTTTGCTTACAAATACTTAAAATGAACCCTAATAAATCAATGCTTAGAGTATTATCTAAGAATCACTATTAACTGAAAAAACTGAGTCTTAACAGTAAGAAGGTTTAGATCCCGAAGTACTTCCAAGCACCTACTTTCCACTTAAAGTCACTCACAATATTTTATGTCATAACTAGAAAATGAGAATTTCTTTGCAGATGCTCAATGTGTTGTGCTTCAGCTTCAAGAAGCTCAAGGTATGAATTATTTGCATTCAATATATTTAGATTAATACTTGTCAAAATAATACATTAACTTAATTAGTTGTTCAGTATTTTTTAATTACAACTTCTTTGGCAATGTGCACTGTCACTGTAGTAAGCTGAAGTGCTTACAACTTCTTTGGCAATGTGCACTGTTTCTGTAGTAAGCTGAAGTGTTCCCCAGACACAGCCATGTAGGTACTGCCTCTACTTAGGTGGTTAAAATCACATTTTGGTGTCTGGTACTTGTCGTGGTTTAACCCCAGCAGCAGCCAAGAAAGTTAACACTACTTCAGCTCAAACCAGCACAGTACTCTACTATTCTTTAAAGGTAGCAAAGACTAATTGTATGCTTGAGATAATCTTCTTATCCCAACATCCCAAATGAGAATGCCAGTTGCTGAACACCATCCTCTCTGCAATGACTAAATTAGTATTTAGTCTTCCAATCCAGACTCATCCAGTCCCACATGGAACCATAATAATTCAGTTTTCAATGTAAGACAGGTTTAGTGCTGGGGAACCACTTAGGACATCAGATGGTCACCAACTTCTTTAGGAACCACTGTCAAAAGAGATTCAAAATAGTTGTAGCACCAAGCTACAAAGAGGATACCTGTAACATCTGGCCATGATTTAATTACAACTTGGTTACTTTCAAGAGTTAAGTAACCAGCTCTACTTCCTCAAATGCTTTCAAGAACACTCTTATTAACATTAACCTTCTATACACCAAAGTCAACAAAAAGAATATCACCTGACAAAACACATAAACCTCACACAGGCACTTTTTCTGCACCTCCAAAACAGCACTTCTACAAAATACACAGAAAACCAGACCTCCACATATTAAAATGGTTGTTCTGGAAACTCAACTCATGGTATTCCACCCACAATGTACAGAAAACTTTATCCCACAAGGACACTCCTCCGTGAAGACAGACTATATTACTGAATGTGGGTGAAGTTAAGCCACGACCACATACAAGAATGAAGTAATGCTGTCAATAACAGGCATAAACACAGAGGTACAAGGGAGAGGATTTTTTTCATACACTGCTGTTTCCATCTTTTATTTATCAGCCTTGAACCTCAAGAGCGACCAAAGAAATTTTATGGAAAAGTTTCTGATTTTATTGAATGTTAGAAATCAGGCTTAACAGAGACACTGATTTATGGCACATTATAATTTCTCCCAGTGTTCAGATCTGGCTGAGCCCACGTTGTTTCACTGGCAATAGTAATGAATATCTCTTTTGCTTCCACAGGAACTCAACTTCTTTTTTTCACTAGCACCTTCTGCACCTGAGATATCTGGCACCCTCTTCTTTCAAATTGCAGGATTAACACAATTTAAACCCAGAGCCATTTCTCCAACCTGTATTTAACCTGGGATTTGCTGTTATTGTTTAAAATATAAAGAAGAGGAATGTCTATCTGAAAATCTGTTCAGCTTTTCAGCACAGCTAATAAAGCATGCTACAAATTTTTTCTTTCAACCATACTGATTCTAACCTTATTAACTCTGCTCTTTCATAATCCCCATCTATGGATAGGTTGGAAGTGTTAGTTGGTCTCAGTCAGCAGCCGTTGTACTAGTTATTTTGTCACATGTAGATACAGAAAGTCCCTAGGAAAGTAAATTGACTTCTCATGCATTCCTATCGTTTTGGATCAGACTGTAGCTCACATAGCCTTGCAGTCTTTGAGCAGATCTAGCTACATAAAATATGTGCTGCATTTTTGCACTCTAGTACACTTATCTATATCTTAAAAGATATAATGAATCTTGTTTTGAATAATTTTTGCAGGTAGAAGGCAACTGCTAAAAATAGGAACTACAAGCTAATAGATTAATTTTGTAAATATTTCTGTACTGGGAATGGCTATTTAAAAATCAAGAATTCTATTTTAGCCTCTTACAATGTTGTTCTGATTTCCAGTACACAACCACATTTTCCAATAATTTTTGCCCACTGACATAGCTGAAAGTTGAATGCACAGTTCTAGACAGCCATCATTAATATGATCTGAACTTTAACTGGGTAACAACTGCATTAACAGTAGGGGAAATAAGGATTTATGTGAAGGGGAAAACTAGACAGAGTAATGCAAAAGTCTGTGTTAGTTTGAGTATCTGCCCTAGTAGCAGTAAGTGAGATCGTTAAGATGTGAGATATCTCCTCGGAATCATCCACCCTTCTGCAAAATACATCAGATTCTCCCAAGAAAGTCCAATACCACCCAAAGTACTGCAGTGAACTATGTACGAGGAGTAACAGAGGAAAAATGTGGGACGTGACTGGTGTTAATATCCAAGGCGAAAAAGATTTGAACGTAAAGAAAAATGACAATCAGCTATTCACTAATACTACCTAAATTGATCAAAGTGCAATTCTTCACTTCTTCCCTTCCCCAGTAGCACATGGCTTCAGGAATATTCAAGGCACAGGAGAGGAACAGGATTATACAGCCAGGGAGTATATGCAAATACAGTACAACCTGAGCTACTGCGGAGCTGTAGCTGGAGAGGCTTAGTGGAGTTGCTTGAGGAAGAAGGGCAAATAGGAAGAAAAACTATAGAAAAAATGGAGCAGACAGAACAAAAGGAAAGAAAAAACCCCAAGTAAAAATGACAGACTGAATACAGAAGGAAAGTTAAGAGATTTATAAATAAAAGGATTGCCCTGAATATGCCCTTTATTCCTTCAACTATCAGAGAAAGTCTATTGTCCTACTAAACATTGAAAATAATACTGTGACAAGTGTGGAGAAAGGGGTTAAAACAATTTGATAGCTGGCTTAGAAAAAATGGGGACATGGAGAAAATAGGGAAGTGCAGGTATTTTGGAAGCATGCAAACTGGCTGAGAGAGGCCTCAAAGTGCTGGTTTAGTCATAGCAGGTGATGTTGGAGTTTATGTGATGGTGGCAAATGTTGTAGACTGCTTACTTTTGACAGCGAACCTCATGAAAAGATTCTAAGATGTAACTTGAAGATCAGCATGTCCTATTGATGCAGTCAAATAAATATTCTCAGTTATAAAGTCCAATGGTAAGGGATAAAACAGTATTCCTTCATTCCTTATCTATGAAACTATAGTTTAAATGCAGTGGCTCCTAATCAAAAGCCAAGACTTGCTGATGAGAGGCAGTATTTCAGAAGACATGGATGAACAAGTTCTGCTGAACTTATGTAAACTCCACAGTACCCAGACCACAAAGACTGCAAATTCTCTATCCAGTCAGGGATAACTGCAGAAATACTGGGAACTTAGTCATTCCCTTTTGCTGTTTAAATAAAAACTCAACTGCATGCCTACATACCCAGTCAAAAGTGCCCCTCAATATTTAATTATATCTATTTTTCCTCACTTAATTATCTGATCTGTCATAATTCAAAATATTACTTTTTCTTACATGCTTTGTATTGGTGGACCCTGAGTCAAAAAACAATTTAGAATGCAAATAACAGGAACAAACAGTAAAAGAAATAGCTCCTTAAAAGTGTCATTTTGCTGCCAAGCTTAAGCAGTAACAGTGGGGAGGTAAGAGTTACAGCTATTTTGACAAAATTCATTTTGTCCCTTTAATTTTCAAGTACAAGAAGTATCTGCAGTGTTTGTATGGTCATCATCCTAACATTTTGCTCCATGAAGCTCAGATGCAACTTTTTCCCAATAGGTATTGTGTACTGTGTTAATCTTCAACTGCATCCAGAATGGCTGGATATTTCCTTTATTGAAACTGTATCCTGTTTATGACACTGCTGAAGGACTGCTCTGGAACACATGGTAGAAAATGTACTCATTTTAAGTCTTTCACTACTTGCATTATTAAATAAAGCCAGTCAATGCACAGATGGGATAAATAAGGCAGTCCCTGCTACAACAACTCAGAATCAAAGTATGAGGAAGAGAGGGAACAGATGGATAAAGAGTGGAGAGTACAAGGAAGCAATGAAAACTATTTTCGTTAAGGTTGTAGGAGGACATGTGTCAATCTAGCTATATTTGTAGGATAATTTAAAAAACAAATTCAAAGGAAGTAGCCTGGCAAATGTTTACAGTGAGCCTGTGGGACAACATGATAGAAAGCATGACGATAGCTGACAATCTATCAGGCAGTGGAAACTCTTGCTACCAAATGAGCAAACACAAGAAAAGTGAAAGCAGCTCAGTCCTGATGCACAACAAGGAAAAAGCACCAAAATTCATCTAGGGATAGACATCATCAAAACAACAGCCAGGAAAATGACATGCATAAAGCAGAACTATGGTCAAACTCAGAAAAAGGGCAGTGTAGCTGAGATCCCAGAAGATAAGAATCTGAACAAGAGTTCTAGCTGCACAGACAACTAGGGAAGGTTATGCCTCTAAAACCATATGGAAAAGAATCTGTATGTTTTTCATTAATCTGAATTATCAGCATGCCGTACTGAGATGCATATTTAGGCACCATATTAGCAGTAAATTGACACTGCTAAAACTGTATACATTAACTCCATTTTCGGAATCAAAACAGCAACCTCGGAAACCATTCCTTCCAGGTATTGCCCAGGCTACCATTTTCCTTACGCTCGTTAATTTGCCCTTACTGATGGTACATTTCACACATTATAATTCTCAGCGGCACAAGATCATAGATTCATAGAATGGCTTGGGGTTGGAAGGGACCTTAAAGATCATTTAGATCTAATTTCTCTGTCAACGGCAGGGACACCTTCCACTAGACCAAGCAGCTCAAAGATCCTCCTATACTGTTTCACAGTCATATCTACATTTGATTACATTCAATAATTCTATGTCACCAGCAAACTGTTTGCTTATTATTTGCCTCCCATCATTTAATGAATACTTAGAATATCACTTGTCCTTTTGAGCTTCCACTGCTGACCACCAAAATGAATTCCTAAGCTGTGGTTCGCTCTTTTAACCAGTGATGAGCTCAGGCAGGATTTGAATTATAAAGCAAAAGAATGCAACGAAAGATTCAAAAGAGAAGTTCAAGAATGATGTGAGTTAGGTACAAAGGAGGCTAGGAATGGGGCAAGGTGACCTAGACATTCAAATTCTTTACTCTAGGAGAAGATACAGGAGCATTTTAGGTCTTTAAGAGATCAAGGGGAAGGACTGGATTATCTTTAAATTCACTTTAGCACCTAGATTCTATTTCCTTGCAGGATCTTTAGCTGCCTTAATAGCAACAAAATAAACGGCATTGCAGTCATCCTGAAGTTTTATTAGGATTTTTTTCTTCATTCTCTAAAGAAAAGAACAGTGGAAACAAAAGCCATGTTATGCTCCCATATCATTTCATTATTTATGTATCTGAAATGCTTTCAATAACTATTTAAGAACAGAACGTGTTGAGATGGAATGAATATGCTGATATGAAGAAAAGATAATTTATTATATGGTTTAATTTTAAAGAACTAAAACGAAGTGAGACATTTAGAGATAAATGCTCTTAGAGAATATTAACAGCAAACCTGAATTCTGAAAATAGCCATCTCAATAACTGTATCTTTGCTTAATCAATAGGCCATCAACCTAACTAAAAAATAATAGTGCATGTATTTTATAATTAGCTCTGAATTTTATAGGAGGCCAAAAGTCTTATTATTAAACTTAAGATAGAAAACAGTTAATAGAGCGAATCCAGTTTGCCTATTTAACAAAATTCTTTTATAAGCCTGTTCACGACAAAGATTTACTGCTTATTGGCAGCTTAAATATTTCTTCTTATTTTAGCAGGTTTTTTCACTCTGAGAGACAGAACTAAAAAGCCCAGACAAGGGCATGATTTTGCTTTTTCCTTATCAAGAAACTACATATGAAAATGTATAATCTTTTACTCAGAATTAAAAAGAGTAGCATCTACTCAGACCATGAGATCAATTAGTCATAAGACAATCTTCAAAAACCACTGATATTAAAAGGTAATTCAGTTCAGCTCATTCATCTTAAAAAATGCCTTGACCCTGCAGGGCTAAAGCTGCCCTAAATAGCAGGATCTATTACATAATCCATACTTAGGCTTATGTCACCATGCTGGAGGTTTCTCATTTAAACGAGATCAAAACCTCTGCTATTCAGCATGGGCTTTAAGTCTTTAGCATTCTTAAACAAAGGATTCTGGACCCAGCTGTCCTTCCTGTAAAATAAGGTGGTGAGACTGAAGAAAAATCAGACATATGGAAGTTTAGAGGAATCCACAGAAGCTAGCAGAAAGCAATAGTTTCGGAAGGGCAACAATTACTTTTTGCCTCACCTCTAACCAAGCAATGAAACTGCTTGAGACACTGGTGATGCTAAAAAACCATGGCACGCTACCACCACATAAATGGGATGATTTTAAAACTAAGCACACAAGTCCACCAGACAACATCCTTACAGCAGCATGATATATCTTGTACAGTTTGGTATTGTTGTGGTTTAATCCCAGCCAGCAACTAAGCACCACACACTTGTTTACTCCTCCCAGGTGGGAAGTGGGGAGAGAATTGGAAGAGTGTAAGTGAGAAAACTCGTGGGTCAAGATAAAGACAGTTTAATAGGTAAAGCAAAAGCTGTGCACACAAGCAAAGCAAAATAAGGAATTAATTCTGTGTAAGCACTGCTCAGCAGCAACAAAAACCTCTCTATATTATCAACTCCATTTTAAGAGCAAATCCAAAACACAGCACCATACCAGCTACTAGGACAAACATTAACTCTATCCCAGCTGAAACTACCACTGTATTTTACAAAAATGTCTGCATCTACCAGTAAGAGATGTGAAACAGCATTTTGTCACTCACAGTATTCATGATTACTTTTGTTTGATAGCATGAAGGAAATCAGGCAAATTAAAATTATCAAGTATTTTGACAGTTCTGTGGTTTGACTAAAGTTTAGAGAGCCTGAGGAATGTGTGCTATGAATTAAGGGGACATCTAGAAATTCAGAATGGGCAAGCCTTCCTGTTGCTGATCTCAGTTGGAAGCCATAGGTAACAGAAAAGAGTTTGCAAAGGAAGGTTGAGGGTGTAAGAAGATTGTTTCTTTTCTGGAAAAGGGAACAAAACAGAGAGACTGAAACTTGAGGAAGAGCACAGAAGCAAATCAAAGAACTGAAGAAAATCATGGAAAATTATGGGAGTTGCAGGATGCCGAATATCAGGTAGAAAAAAATGTGTTTGTATATAAACAGCTTTTGTCCTGATTGAGTCATAGTTGCAGACATTTTGGCTGACTCTCTGGCAGACTTCCTGTTTCTGATGCAAAATGTGATGCATCATTACTTTGAGCAAATTTGTAACAGTATTTTTAAATCACTTAAAAGGTCAAAAGAAAACAAGCATGATTAAACAGCAAGGTCAGACATGCTAGTCAAAGCAAGAAGGAAACCTACGAAACTCAGTCACGTTCAAATGAGAAACCATTACAAAATATCATGGAAAAATGGCAATTTGTGAAGAGATTAAGAAGTAATTATACAATTTGCTTCAAATATATTTCAGAAACAGGAAAACTTTCAGATAGTCTATGGGATCAACAAAGAACCAGAGGGTATCCACCCAGCAGACCTAGAGAAACACAGGGATGAAACATCTGAATTACTGTCCTGTAATTATCAGAAGGCAAGGTTTTTCTGGTAACTCAAGCTTCACCAAGGCTCTTGAAGGTATTAGACAACAATGACAAAGGAAGAAAAATTCTTACATAGTGATAGAGGAGCTAGGAGTACATGGTTTTAAAATTTCAATGTGAAGGAAGATAATTTTCTTTCCTGGAATCCTGTTTGCATTTGTGGAAATGACTGTATTGACAAGCTACTGTCCACATATAAAATGCTCATGATTTCCAAAGTCAACCTGTAATTCTATGGATCTTTGACTTCTATGGTTTGAAATGCTGTTTTCGTTCATACTGCACATGCCTAAATTACAATAATATCTTTTTTTTTGTATAGTTCTTTTTTGTTGTGGCTTGGTTGTTGAGTTTTGGGGGGTTGCTACCGTTGAATAAATAAACTCAATTAAAAGTTTTGGAAAATAAAGAAAAGTACAGTGAGTTCTGGATAATATTTTTTAAAACCAGCTTGTACTTACCTGCTTTCTGGCACTGTACTATCTTCTCATATAAGCTATCCGTATTTTCAACTACAGTCCTGATGGTGTGAATCATCTGTAAAGAAAATAAATTAAAATATACAGAAATATCAGTCAAATTACAGTTCCACTGAAAAATTTTAATCTGTAAAAGATGCTTAAAATTGAACTCAAATCAATAATCTAATATTTATCATGAACATAAGGAACACACTCCTTTTCCTGGTCACCATGACGTGGAGAAGTGCCCTAAATGTAGTACAAAGACATAAAAGTACAATTATTTTGGGCTGGGATCTGTGAGCACTGAAGCAAAATGTCTACTCCATAATTCATTACCTACCAAAGTAAGTGGAAATGATGCAATCAGGTTAATTCATTTTTGGTGGCTTGGGTGAGATAACCTGAATGCAAGTTTCCTATTCCTCATTCACTCTGACATTCAGTATGATGACCGCTCACCACCCAGTGTTTCCTTGTTCCTAAGGATTATTCCACTGTTTTTGTCAGATCAGTATGATGACCGCTCACCACCCAGTGTGTCCTTGTTCCTAGGGATTATTCCACTGTTTTTGTCAGATTTGTTCCTCTACATTTTCCCTTCATGTGGCTTGACCTGTACATATGTATGAGACAACACTCTACAGAGGAAAACAAATCACTTGAGGCTGGTATTGAGAAGTAACAACTTTGCTTCACACCTTACCTACTGATGTCTCTGGTATCCACTCAAGCAGACAATTTTATCCCCACTAAAACAATGACTAAAGTTTGACATGTTACTTATGTGGGTGTTCGTGTGGAGCTTGCTTTTCCTTAGGAGACCACGATTTGCTGTTATCACCAGGAACATTCCATGTTACAGGGGAAAACACCCCAAGGCTCTTTAACACTTCTCCTCAGATAAAAATTCTCTAAGAGGCATGACCATGGCAGTCCTCCCTCGCACGTACTAGAAGGAGCCTTCTCCAGTTGAAGGCTGTTTTGAGGCTGTTTTTCTGAACATTCCTCTAAGTGAGGCATAAATCAATTTGAAGAAGCAAGCAAGCAAGCCTCAGATTTTTGATCATGACAAGTGTGCAAGTGAGGAGGAAAAACACCTGCATAGACAAACTACTCTCCATACTTCTATCATTGTCAGCTACATAAAAAATGGTTTAAACAAATGACAAAGCATTCTAAAATAATTATAGTTCTGTTTCTATTATTTGAATTTAAACCAATAAAGAAAATTGCGCAAACCCTGAAATTTTTGGTTTGTGCTACATATAAACAGCATGTGACTAAGTAACTTTAGAGTATGTGGAGGTCATAACACTGAATAATTTAATTTAATCTTCACATTCTGATTAATCTGTATTTAAGTTCAATGTATCTATTTAGCCTGATTTATGTCAGTTGCTTTTGTTGGTTTTTTTTCCAATAGATGTAAATTGTAACAAATGAGGTAAAAATAATAACTTGATCAGGTTGCTAAGCTGCAAGTGAAGAACTTCAGCTTATCCATTTTTAACTGGATTGTTCTCTGAATATAAATATCAATGTTCACTCAAGCAAAAACTACCTATAAATAGAATTATGCTGATGACTATTTAAATGTAACAAATTGAAGACAAATAATAGAACACTATATTTCACCCACATAGGGAGCCCTGCAAACTGACTATTCCTGCTTGATCAAGGAGAAAGCCTCATTTCACAGCTTCTTTACTATTCAGCCTTAAAACAGCATTCAGAAACTGAAATGAAGGCACTGCAAACTAGCTTGAAAGGCAAGGATTTTATCTGTTTCAGTATGTATACCATGTAACACATCTGCTTCTGCAACAAACTCAAACGAAGAGAACCAAACCATCAATCACAAATATACTTCCAATTACCAATGTTATTTTGCTAACTAGCTGACAGGAAACTGTAGAGATTTTTTTTTGCTGCATCGAAAATCACCTTGAAAAATGGAATGTGGAGCATGTATGGCCCCCTTGGTTTTTTTCAGTATGCTAATACACAATAGCAAGGACTACAGTGGGATTCTCTGCCAATATGAGTCCTTTTGCCTCAGCAGCCTTTTGATGGGAGTTCATACAAAAAGAAAGACCAACTGTGCTGCCTATTGAAAATATTTGTTCTGAAGGAACTGTAAGAAATACTGCAACTGCCCTACTCTGTTCCTGACCCCACGTGTATAATTCCTAAGTCATCTCAGCTATGTGCTATTCCAGACACAGAACATATCTATCTGCTCTGCTTCCTTCATACAATACACTCTACATGAATTTCAGACAATTTAGAAGCAGTGCAGAACAAGTCTCAGCTGATTAGAAAACTTACTCAGAGACACATTATTCAGAAATAATAGAATTCTAAGATGAAGAAAAATGCTTATATTACAGCTTTTTTGTTTACCTTCTGTATTGACAAAGCAAGAAAGTTGTACTAGTTCTGCAGATGAAAGGAGATGAAACTAATCACTGTATTAGTGCTCTTTGATCATGGCAAGGCTGGCACTGAAGAAGAATTTATAATAACATGCAGATTTCATATTTCACAATTTCAGTATGGAAAGTTGCTAAGTGCTTTCAAATCAAAAGCTATGCCCTCTTTGCAACTTTTGAAGAAAAATGCCAACGCAGTTCATGTGACAGAAATTATTTTAATATCCATTTTTATATTTCTAAGACCAGTAACAGTTACTTTGTTTATCTTTGGTCTCTAAAATACATACAAAGCTATATTTAAGATTAAAAGTACTGCAGAGCAGAATTGGCTGAGCTAGCAATAATTCAAGGGTTGACTGCCACTATCATTCAATCAGTATTACCGAACACCCCAATTTTCTTACGCCCTTCACTAAGAAAAAAATGGAGTAGTATGCTGTGTGCATGAGTGTCACCTTCTAGTTGTGTTTGATTAATAAAGTAATAGTACTAGTTCATCATAATTTTATTCGTACACTGCTCTTCAACATGCAGTCACCTTTTAGTATGTATTCAGCTATTTGTTCATAGACTCATGGAGTGTTTGAACGTATGAAATCTTTATGGTGTTCAAGTCAAAACTGTAACATCATGAAAACACTCATGTCGATATTAACAGAGACTGAAAGATTTTTGGTAGACAGAGCATATGGAACAACTAAGTATAAATGGTTATATTTAAACAGAAAATGAGCATAATCCAAATGATACTGGTATGTATGTGTGTGCTTGATATAAAAGTGAAACAGAAAACGATGAGGCGCAGGAGCCTCAAAACAGTATGTCTGCAGCAGAATGAGACATGGAATTCTCAAGGCAAGTAAGTTATGGAAATTGAGGAGAAAGACCAAGTAGAGTTTGCTATATATTAGACTAGTCTATATTGAACAAGCCAATCAATAAAAAGGTATTTACTAACCACAACCAACTTTCAGAATATTATCAGTGACAAAACTGGGAAGAGAAATGCAAAAAACCAATAGGGAACAACTACCAGCCGATCATTAAAAAATGTGTTCCAAATTACCCATGCCTATTCTAAGAAAAGATCAGATATTTTAGAAAGTTTAGAAAGCTATGCTTTCTTGCAAGTCTTTTACAATAACAATTCCCATTTCTAACCTACATTGCTTTTTTCTGGAAGTCAAGATTCAAAATAACCAACAAATATATTTCAAATACAGAACTTACAACACTTGCTGGAATTGCTTCAACTCTCCCTTCAATTCACACCCCACCACTACACCCCAATCTTAGTATGACCAGAGAACTTATCTGGTAGTTGTTATACACTGGATTTTTTTTTCTTTTTTTTTGGCTTTTTTTTTGGGGGGGAGGGTTGGTTGGTTGGTTGGTCAATGGAAAATGCAGAATGGTTTGCTTTATGAGCCCTGAAGTCATAAAATATTTGGAGAGGCCAAGCTACAGTTTGATCTATTCATCCAACTCTCTTTGTTAAATCATGCAAGCATTTTACCTAACAAAAGGACAAATCTCAAGCAAGATGTGAAAAGAAATTTAAAATATTATTAAGGGGTTTTAGAAATAAACACTAAATGATTAGTCCAGAGCTCTCAGTATTACTATATATTGTCACTGCCTTAAAAAGCATGATGATGATAGTTAGAAATCACTATTGTTGCTTCAAACTGATGGAACTATATTGTTAACTGTACCATTCACCACCATACGTGTCACTGTCTCCACAAACAAACAAAAAAGTCATATACTGGAAAAATATAGTTCTCAGCAAAACAGAACTCTCGTATCAAATTAAAGAAAATTTAAAACTATACATGTCTAGAAGACCCTTCATGAAATTTTTTTATGTTTCAAAGGTTTTTACATCTGTTTAGTTGTTTTATGAAAGAGGTAAGTGTTATGAACTAACACTGTGCAGACCTATGCATGCATGTAAGTGCTATTCTATGTATACATAGAATCACAGGATCACAGAATCATCAAGGTTGGAAGAGACCTTTAACATCATCGAGTCCAACCATTAACCTGCCACTCTGCTGTAACCCCTAAACCCTAAACCATATCCTCCAGTGCCAGATCCAGATGCCTCTTAAACACTTCCAGTGATAGTGACTCCACCACCTCCCTGGGCAACCTATTCTAGTGCCTGAACACCCTAGCAGTGAGGAAATTTTTCCTAATATCTAATCTGAATCTCTCCTGTCTTACCATATGACCATTCCCTCTAGTCCTCTCACTGCAGGCATGGCAGAAGACACCATCCCCCACCTCTCTACAATCCCCTTTCAGGCAGTTGTAGAGAGTGATGAAGCCACCCGTGAGAGCCTCTTCCTCTCAAGGCTAAACAAACCCAGTTCCCTCAGCGTCATGTGACATGTGTTCTAGGCCTTTTCTGATCCGCTTCATTGCCCTTCTCGGGACAAGTTCCAGCAACATCCTTTTTGAAGTAAGGGGCCCAAAACTGAACTTGACATACAGTCTCACCAGTGCTGAGACAATCACTTCTCTGTTCCTGCTGGCAACACTATTCTTGATATAGGCCAAGATGCCATAAGTCTTCTTGGCCACCAGTGCTCCCAAGTCCCTTTCTGAGAACACCTCCTCCCCCAGCCTGCAGCACTGCATGGGGTTGTTGAGTCCCAAGTGCAGGATCTGGCACTTTGTCTTACTGAACCTCATGCAGTTGTCCTCAGCCCACTGATGTCAGTCCAGGTCTCTCTGTAGAGCTTTCCTACCCTCAGGCAGATCAACACTCCCATCCAACTTAGTGTCGCTTGCAAATTACTGAAGGTGCACTCAATCCCCATGTCCAGATCATCAGTTAAGGTGTTAAACAGAACTGGCCCCAAATCTAAGATCTGGGGAACACCACTAGTGGCCGGCTGCCAATTGGTCTTTAGCTCCAAATACATGCATGTATTTCAGACCATTCATTGAGTTTCAGCTGAATTTGGACAAGTGAAGACCTACTTCTACTAGGCTCACAAAGATAGGTCTTCTGGTAGAAGATGCTTCTGGTAGAAGACATCTTGTTTACGCATTCAGATTAGGGAACTCAGTGCTAAATATTTTAAATACCACATTTAAGAAAGACCTGGATAAAGAAATCTATCAAAACCCCCAGGATATATTCATTCCCCTGTATGTGGAACTGGCTGGTAGCACACCAAGAGAGACATCAGCTGCATTTTAAAATGAAATAAACAGCCAAAGACAAACTGTGTCTGTATGATGAAACTCAGTGAGAGAAAATACCTTCACTGACAAAACTGCAACACCACAGATGAATGCTATTTTTAGCAAGTAAAGCACACCACACATTTACATTTTGAAATCTGTGAATATGTGTTGTCAATACTGTTAGACCTACACTCCAACAGCAAAACTGAAACCATACTTAGAGTAGGTATAAACCAAATCTTCATTAAAATGGCGCTCTCCACAAAACGCTGCTCACATTCTACTTCCATCCAAATCTCAGCATATTAGATATATTTCTGAAACCAAAACCTACACTGTTTCTGAAAACATTTTAGTGTCTGGTGGCCAGATGAGAGCTCTGAACAGTAGTAATAAGTGTAATTTGCATTTTATTAAGTCCAGGATGGTACAAACAGAACCAATAACAAACAGCACTGGAAGAAAAAAGGAAACCAAACACAGGGCAACTCAAACGGCTAATACATAAACTGCTAATAGTATCTACATCACTTCAAAAGATATGTGTGACCCAGAGAGGATCAGAAGTTGCTGCCACTGTCCCAGGCAATAGTGGTACGAAAGGAAGTCTGGTAGGGACAGCATATACAGACTTTTACATGAAGAATCATTATATGTACCAGGAACTCAAACAAAATACAGTCATTTCTAATTAAATATATGTATAAATTGTATCCAAGCAGTCCATCAATGTCAATGCACCAGAAAGTATCTTTGTTGTGGCACTGGAACATGCAAAAGAACTGTTCTTAGTCCCTTCAGTGACAACTGCCATGGTTAGCTTGCTGTGCTGCTGCATAAATAGTTGTTTTAAACCATACATGCTGCCTTTTGTTTTCCACTGGAGAAGAACGATGTTATAGCAAATAAGAAAGGAAATGACTGCAAAAATCAGATTATAACCTCATATTAAACCTCACAATTCAAATGAATTGTTCTAACAGGGTGGACACAACACTGAAAGCATTGTGAAACATCCAACTTTTAACCAGCACCACTGTAAATAACAGAAGTGGACTTTGAATAAGCAAACCAAAAAACATTCAGTGCTTTCCTCTGCCAAGCCAGTCACCTCACTGCAGAAGGCTACAGGTTGGCTAAACCCCTCTGTAAACCCACGCTGAGTTTTCTCAATCTCCTTCTTGTGAGGCCACATCTGGAACATTCATTCCAGTTTGGGCCTTTCCAGCACAAGAAAGATACAGACTTACTGTCAGTGCAAGGCCACAAAGGTAGTTAAGGAACTGGAGTATTTTTTGTATGAGGAGAGGCTGAGAGGGCGGGGCACTGTTCAGTCTGGAGCACAGAAGGCATGTGGGGAATCTTGGGTGGTCAAACACTGGATGAGTTTGCCCAAAGAGGCTGTGGAGTCTCCATCCTTGCTGATATCCAACAGCCAACTGGACACAGTCCTGAGCAACCCGCTCTATTTGATCCTGCTTAGAGCGAGGGGGTTGGACTAAGACGATCTCCAGAGGTGCCTTCCCACCTCAACAATTCTACAAAAATAAGGATTTTAGTAAAGAGGACATCTCCGATCAATAAAACCGAGTTTTCTGGCTCAAGACAACAATCAATAGTAACTTCATTGTAGAAAAAATCAGGTGAGGTTTTGCACAGGAAATTCAAAACTGATCTTTCTACTATCCAAGTATAGTCTAAAGCGCCAAGTTAAGAAAATAAAGCTGCTAACTGCTACTTCTGCACACACAGAGGACTCTTCACATCAAACTAGATTTCCTTCGAAGTGGTACAAATTTTAGCAAATGTATTGTCTAAATTAGAAATTACTTCTTCAACTATGCATGAAAATAAGTTTGGCACAGAAAGACTCATTGAGGCTGAAGGGATCTCAGGAGGTCATTTGGTCCAAATCCCCTGCTCATGCAGGGCCACCTAGCATGGCTGGCTGCCGAGGGCCATGTCCAGATGGCTTTTTGCATACCTCTTAAAGTGAAGACTCTACCACCTCTCTGGGCAACCTGTTCTCATGCTCAGTCACCCTTATCGTCAAAAAGTGTTTCCTGATGTTCTGACAGAGCCTCCTGTGTTTCATTTCACGCTTGTATTATGTTTCTCTTTAGACTTTAAACCACTGCCTTCTTCCAAGAAAAATGTATATTAAATTTCCATTGTGCTTCTTGAACTTACTAGCATATTATGATATAAATGTAATGCTGTACCTAATGCCAGTGGCAGTATATGCCCATAAGTGGGAAAAACATAGGAACAGACTCATGGTTTAACTATCTTAGCCTTGCTTTCCTCTCTCACCTCTTTTTGAAATGCTTTATATTCTAGTAAATACATACATGGAGAAGGGTCTTTTGCCTTCAGAAAGATGTGATCTGAGATTATGCCATAATACAATGCAGGAGCATAAGAGATGAAATCCACTTACCAAAACTAATTCTTGTAGGCCTGAGAAAAAATAGGACATAACCTGTTCTTAATTCTGCAGTATCCCAAAAATAATTAGATTTCCCACAGTTCAAGAAAATTTACCAAAGGAACAAACAGTCCACAAGTTCTCCATTAAAAAGCATTCTATTCTTTCCTAATTCCTCATGAGTAAAGTATTTGAGAAAGACTAAGTTGAAGACAGAGTAAATAAAATAATCACCGACTCTCTTCTAAACTATGCACCTAATGACAATAAACTCCTTTAAGTCCAAGTGTCATTTCTACTCGTTTTCCTGATACTCTGGCTGTTACAGCAAAATGATTTTCATTATATTTTTAACTACAGCTGAAAGATTGAAAAACTATGTAAAAAGTGGACAATAAGGAAGAACATATATATGAAAGAAAAATATCCTGTATCTGTGTAAGAAGCAAAAAATCTATCATCCATGTGAAAAAAATTTAAAGGTAGTGTTATTTCTAAAACTAGTCAGTAGAAGTTCTAATAACCACAATTTTTTTCCACGCAGATGGAGTCAAAAAGACTAACAGAAGACTTAGAATTTATTGGGAAAAAAAAGAGAACTGCTGTTGGAAATACAGAATACATTTAAGGGAAGTTGTTACATATCTGACCTATTTTTATGCTCTTCCATAAACATTCCACTGGACTACATTTGAAACAGCAAAGTAAGCTACATGAACTCCTCTTGCTAAGTAGCCGTATTATTTTATGCTCTTATGAATACTGTGAGTCACCCATTAGACATAATGGGATTAGTGAGAGGATAGAAAAAGCTTCACCATTTATGCTCTGAACAAAAGATGCAGAAATCTTGACTTCCCAGAAGCATCAAGTTGTCATTATCAGAGCTTTTCAATCAATGCAAAACAGCTCATACTTTACAACGCTTGGCACTGGAGCCTGAGTATCCAAAATTAGATGTTTGCTTCTGCCCTTGTGGACTCAAAAGCCCAGCATAAGCTGAGGTTATCAACTGCAGCTCTGTTTTTGGAAGCATAATTACAATCTTTGTGATTGTCCTGTTATAAAACAGGAAAATAAAAACTGATAACAAGCAGCATAACTCTTTCTGAAGAAACTGCCCAAGCTATTCACTACATTTTCCGTCAATACTTTGTTTTCCATCAGTTTTTGTGACACACTAACAACTACACAATCAGTAACTATTTCAATTCATCTCAAAAACCAGGAGCTACAATTACTATAATTTATTAAACATGGCAAAAACCATTACCTGGGCTATTTGCAATATTAAATTGCAATTAATGATGTATGTTTTCCCTTAGATCTGAAGTATATCCATTTATTACCTAAATAAAGACAGTTCTACTCTACAGAGACTTGATAATGAAAGTAAGCACACTCTAGAAAGCCAGAGGCAATAATGGAAATAGTGAAACTGTGTGTTATCGCAATTTAAATACCACATCTATATTGCCAACTCTGGAACTTACTGTTTTAACACCCATTATAACAGTCTACCACTAAGACTGAGAAAGTTGTTGAGAGTCTAAGCAGCCACATACCTCACACCTTAATGAACTTTGCAAACCTGGGAGCATTGTTAATTCATACATCTTCAACAGTACTTAGCTACTTTAGCTTGATCAAAGTTGTCTGAGCTATACCTCCTCTCTCTCATCCACTTACTGGAAAAACATACCCTAATGCAAAAATCAACACAAGCAACTGACTTTAACAGTTCTTTTCCTGCTGGAACATCAGGTGAAGTTCAACATTTACTTCACCTATCATAGAAGATCTAAGAATTTTCAAAGGCTAAAAGTTAATGGTATCTTCGCTTCAATATGAGTATTTGAAAAAGACTCTGTCAAATGCTTCGGAAAATCCGACCAGATTGATCTGCACTGAGATACTTCTTGACTTCAAAGAACTCCAAGGGATTAATGAGCCCTTTATTTTATAAAAGCTGTATTGACTCTTCCCCAATATGACATGTCTCTCCACGTTTCCTCCTAATTTTCTACTCCAAAACAGTTTATACCCATTTTCACAGTACAGATGTCAGCCTGTCTAATCTGTAATTTCATCATCTTCCCTGGAACTCCCTTAAAACACTGGCACCACACTAACAATTTTGATAGCCAGTTTTAAGTGAGAGGATACACAACAATTACCAGTTTTAATACATCAATTCTTGAGATCTTTCAGAACACTTGAATGATTATCCCCTCGCTCTAATAAATTATTTTCTCAGCTATTTTGCCTTTCCTGTGTAATATCTTCTACCAGAATTTAAGTTAAGAGATGAATTCTCCCATAAGTCCTCTTTAGCTGGGGCTTTCCTTTACGCTTATACTATATAGTACATATACTAGTGATCTTACACTCTTAGATAGGCTTCCTGTGTCTGGTATTTTCAGAAAATATGTTACTGCTATGTTTAAGTCTGCGCAGGTCATTCTTGAAATTCTTCACTGTTGGTTTTATCCTATTATTTTCCATGGCAAGGTTAAATATCTATCCAATCTTCCTCAGTTGCACATGACTTAAGCTTTTTGGAAGATGCTGCCTTCTCTCCATGAGAACCTCCTCCTTTTTGCCCTCCTCAAGTGTTTTTTTGATAAGCGGTACATACTTACTTCAAGCACCCCATGTGGTATCTTCAGAGTATCTGTGATGCCTGACTACTTAACAAGGTTATTCATTTTTATGTAGCTTTGCTCTTAAGTATAAAAGCAAGGAATAATAGCTTTTCAATCTATTGAGCAAAGCCTAAGTTCTTTTTTTTTATAAGCTAGATGATGCTAAGGGTTAAAATGCAATCCATGGAGTTGGACTCCAGAAGACGTGGGCTCAAGAACAACATTCTGAACCAACTGCGAAACAGAATACAGCTATCATGGTCTATGCCAGTAATGTATTCCTCAGAAAAAGTACCAGATAGAAAAATCCAGATTTTCTTCTGGTGCACAAAGCAGACAGTAGTCAGATGGTATCATGTGATTTAAAATCACCAGAGATCCAAAGACTGGGTTCTACTACAGGAGATTGGTGATCATATTGAACTCAGCTTCCTCTAACACAATCAGAAACTGAGTATTTAGATCATAAGAGTTATGCAAGAGTTGAAGCAACCTATACACTTACTCTGTTTCAGGAGACAAACTGGTAATTACCAGCACTGGATCCAGTACTTTTTGGCTGCCCCAAAAGTTTTCAATCGCCAAGGGCAATTTGTGGAACAAAAGCTTCTCAGCTGAGTAAGTCTGGAACATTAGTAAGCTAAGATGAAGAAGTAAAGTCTTGATCTACATGTTCTCTCAAGATACACATCCATAGCCACAGCACAACGACTGCAATCCTTCTTACTGTATTTGCAAAATAACCATACCAAGGACCTACATCAACAAAGTAACTAATACAGATTTTGTGGGCTAAGAATAATGCAAAACAGATCTGCTAATCACTCTTTCTTAGGCCCAGCGAAAGAGGCAATGGATATATTCTACTTCCTTCAGAATTATGAGCTTCAATCCAACATGCCCAATAAAGAAGTACTCCACGCAACTCATCTATATTAATTTCAAGAAGAGCTTTAAAGGTGAAGAATATTTAAGATTTTGAGCAGTAGCTGAAGCATGAGAGGACTATAAACATTTTACCAAAACCTTGACAATCAGTCCCTATCCAACAGCCTTTTAATAAACCCTGCAAATACCAGTCCAGTCTGTAACTCTACAAGGTATAGTGTCAAACTATCTACTTCATAATGAGATGGACATGGTCAAGTTCCAAATATAGATTTATCATACTTAGTTTATGTCATTGCCCATATTTCCAACTCTATAGCACGAAGTTAAATTCTACATGACTGCACATGCAATCTGCTCTATTGAGTCAGCAGCTAAAATGACCCAACATTAAGGTAACCCAATTTAAGCTTACTACAAAGCTACTAAACACCAATCATATGGTGGTTTCCAACTTAATAGCTTCACTCTATTTTAATACCTCTCATTTTCATTACCTCACACCCCTCATCATCAGTAAACACAGAACTGCTCTCAAGTTCATCCCCAGAGTGTGTATACAAAATCAACGTCTTATTTGATTTCCTTTAAGTCAATTAGAGACCTCCTATACTGCAGTCTGCAGACATCCTGAATTATGGAATAACCCCAACATCAAAAAAACAAACACCCTCAGAAACTGAAGAAAAAAAAATGGAACTAGCAGCATTACCAAATTAGGATTCAGTAACATTTAACCCTAAATATTGTAGCAGCATTACTTTATCTTCTTTCACACAGGTACAGCTCTCTGGCTTGTTCTGTTTTAGCTTTCCTCTTAGAAGCAAATGTCTGCTTGCAAAGTTCAGAAAACCTTATCTTCATCAGATGGGACACTTCATACTCTACTAAGGCCAGACAGAGACAGTCAAATTCTCAACAGTATCTGGCTTCATTTTTATGATCCTCTAGCATATCTTTGCAGTGCTATTATACTCATCACTGAATAATGCTGCAGACTTAGGGCGAGGTAAGTAATTTTTTCCCTTGCCAGAGCATAACTTTTTAAGGTTTACTTACTGTTTATCTTAAAGGTTATAAGACATTAAAAAAAAACATGCAATGGTGTGGAAGAGGCACTTGCCTTAACTCCAAGCTTCAGTCTGCAGCACTGATCAGTGATGGGTGTGATGACACCAACAGAGTGCATGCTGAAGTATCACATAAAGGAAGCTGAAGTTCATGAACAAGAGGGAGAAATAAAACATTGTTAAACAGTGAAAAGATGGTAGGGTGAAAAATACTCAGGAGCATGGAGAAGCTAGAGAGAAATACACAATGTAACCTTTTGCCTTTCTCAAAAACTCCTAGTTATATTTGATTTTCAATATCCTGAAATGACATCCCTGTTCCTCTAACACAGGTAAAAGTGGGGTTTTAACCCATGAATAGTACTAGCCTTCATCACTTAGAGCTCCTCCCTAATGCAGCAGCAAATGCAGACAATTTAAGAAAACATTATGCGCTATTTGTTTAAAACCCCCAAGTATCTACTGATATACTAACTTATTATCATTTGCCTCATTGTTTCTTTAAAAAGTATCTGCAGCCATGCTACCCTGAAGATAGTCTCTCCCTGTGTCCCTGTAGTACTGCATTCATTTGTAATCATTTCAATGTGGACTGACTGTCCCACTGTAAAGGTCTCACATCCATTCTCACTTTACCAGCAAAGATGAGTCCTTTAAGCACTCCCAATGCAAACAAATTCTGAATAATTAAAATCTTGCCTGAATATTGTTTTCTATGCTTACTATAGTTTTATTAAAAGGAGAGTATTTCTGACAAATAAGAGTCCCTTCATTAGCTTAAAATACCATGATCCTGAAACAGCCATACCCTGAGAATTCCATTACATGTGTCACATTGGGAGGGCACACAAGGTAACGACAGCCTGTGCATTTACGGTACTAACCAAGGTTTGTTAAATAAATATTTAACATGATCTTTGTTATCAGCATGATTTCACACAGTACTTGACACACTGAAAGTACATAGTTACATAATTTTGACCTATATTGAGGCCCAAGCCAGCAGAAAATAAGACAAGTAGGCAATCATTACTTCGACAGTACATCTGTCCTTTTTCAATTCTGGATAAGGATTCTCATTCTTAAGCAGAACTTTATACCCAAATGTTAATTAAACATGACAAAAATATCCCCAAACCAAAATTAACAACTGAGGTAAAATGCACCATTTTGAGGGATCGTTTTATTAATTTATACCAAACCCCCCACCATCTATGATACTATCAGGCTCTAAACATCTGCCATTATAGCAAGTAACAGTATATGAACTGAACAGCTTCACATGTCTTTTCCTCTCTTTGAGGAAAGGATGATACAGATGTCTCCAACTGTTTCACAACGTGCCTTCAGAAATAAGAGCATGGGAATATGGCTCCCATGGCTGACTTAATTTTCCAGCACACCCTATGGATTTTAACTGTTTAAAATCTTTAGTCAAACTGAACACAGTACTGGCAAGTTCGCAACTTCACAAATTGAAATGCATGTCATTATTTTAATTTATATGCTTTATTGGATTAAAATAATCTAAAATTTTCTTATTTTCAGTATCATTTAGAGCTAGAAGCACTATCATACTCTTTTTTTCAAATTGAGTTTTTATCTTTCAGGGAAGACCAGATGGAAAAATGCTTTTTGCCACTAAATAAAATTCTATTATTCTTACAAATTAAAGCAAAGTATAGATTTTTCAACTGCACAAATATTCAGATCCTCTGTGCACTGCAATATGTGGGGGGAAAAACGTATGTGAGAGACAACGAGCAAACCAAACTTAAGATTGTAAAGATTTCTGGAGTCACAAGTCACCTCCGTCTAAGTCACCGTCAAACAAAAAAATTACTCCAGACTTACCAAAAATTTTAAGTATCTGGAATAGCTTAATAACTAACAAGCAGCAGCATCAAATCAGAACAAACTGCATGTAGAGACACCTCCATCAAGAAGACAGAACTTCATTATGTATATATTACAGGTGTAAGCCCAACAATCAAGATTTTTGCATCCTAATTACAGTGATATCCTACACGCTAACACTATCTTCTTGTAACTGCACTACCATTCCGATCAAATTATGCTGTATTTACAGCATCATTGAACTACATAAACTCTGCCTAAATTGCTAATTTACAATTAGTGCTTTATGGACTTTGGTACACCATTATTCTAAAGCTACTTTTTCCTTAGAAAGAAGTTTACAAGATATATATGAAACTGGGCTACTGATTTCTTTTCCTGCATTTTTCTTCCTTTAAATGGCAAGTGACTTGGCCCTGCTAGGTGAGGTTTCTCATTCTAGAGCACAAAATTAATGCAAAACTATCCTAGAAACATTTACTTATTGTCAAGTTATATAGCAAACAAAAGAAAACCTTAAATAAATTTATAAATAATCAATTAGTCTGTGCCAGATTACTTCAGTGGAAGTAAGGAGGATATTTCAAATCACCCTCATCTGGGTCTTTTTTACATCTTTCAAATTAATGCAAGGCAGATGTAAATCAGTATTTATCAGCATATTAATTTATCTTTCCTTTCTTCTTGCAACATATTTAATTTCCAGTCTCTAAAGACAGAATTTACATATTTACTGAAGTATAAGGGCTGAGGTTAACACTACATCTGCTTACATATGTAAAAATGCCTAAGGAAATGAGATCTGTAAGAAAGATATAGAAAGGGAAAATAAAAAAGCATGTGTAGAAATTTACACTTTGAGGTGCTTATAAAACTACAGTATCTAAAAGCAGTGCCTGATGTTTTGGTACTCTATGTTGAGTCAAAGCCAAAATAAATCAAGGTCCACAAAGTGGAAACTGTAAAGTAGCAAATTAATGTACGAGGTTTATAGAGAAACAATAAGTTACAAGTTACTGCAAAAGAGGTCAATTAATAACACCATCTTCATGTCAAATCCTCTTGACTATAACCACTTTGCTTCCTCAAGTGTACAAACACTTATGTGTTTGCATGCAATATATTAATCTCTCTGTTTTACTCGTTATGAAAACACTATCAAATGCTGCACATTCATGGGAATAACTTTCAAACACATGTAATGAAGCACGAAATAGGAAGTCACAGGTTAAAATGACCTTTCAAAACAGGCATGGTACTGTGCATTATATATATAAAAGGGCTTTCAAATAGCATATAAGAGAAGCACAAAGGACTACTCACCATGTCATATGCTGTTACAATCTTTTTCAAGACCTCTGGAACAATCCCTTGGAGCTCCATAGTCGGATACTGATCACTGAGATTCAGTACCACCAAGGGTGTATTATCAGGCCCAACCAAGTGCATAGACACTGCCAAAATGCACTGCATAAGATTTGCTACAGGAGAGAGGCCACATAATTCTTTGAATGAAACTACTGCATTCTGCAAAAAGGAGAGAAAGAGTTTCCTTTACAGTTAAATATGAAATTTAAAAGTCTCATTCTTTCAGGATAAAATACCTTACTGCTATATTGCAGCTACAATGTGGAATTACCACAGCTTTTTCCTGAAGAACTGGCAAGCAACCAATATTACACATATATTTTACAAAAAAATATAAAAATTCAAACAGAATTCAATACGTGCCACAGAAAAATACCCATCTATTTAGAACAAGTGCGTGTGTTGTCTATCACTACTAAAATTAACCATGCAAATAAACAGATTCTAAAATATACTGGTTATACATTTTGAAAAATTCTAAGACATTTCAAGTAAGTTTTTAAAATGCTATCAAGTGAAACAAAATATTAGAGGTTCAATGTCCCAAATAAGCAAAGTGAAGTGGAAGGAGGAATTCAGCCCATTTGTAACTTTAAACATACCTGAACTACAGTCCAGACGTGCTGTGGATCTGCTGGCTCCCATTTGCTGTGAGTCACAAACCCAGCACTCCACTATCGATGTATTCCTATCACAGAATCAGACTTAAGTGAATTTCTAAGGTACTCTAATATAAATTCCAATTTTGTACCTTTCCCTAAAATTTATTATAGCTATATTTTATATCCAGTATGGTAGAACATAGGACCATATGTTTAAACTCTAAGAAAATTTACAGTATTAGAAATACAATGTGACCCAAGCAGCCACTGAAATTCCATGATGGGAATATTGTCGGCACTGTATTGAATTTAGGATTTTTGTACCAACTGGGAGCTGGTGATCTATGGCAGGGCTGGAGTTTGTGTTCCTGTAGGAAACAAAACCAAAAACATGGTATATTTAAGTTACAAATGTGCTCAGTGTTCCCTTCTCTCATGTCATACCCAAGCAGGGTATCTGAAACACACTTCCATTTTAATCAAAACCACTCTCCATCTTGCTGGCATGGTAAGACTCATTTGTGGACACATTTCTTAGAAAGACATAATGCCAACCTTAATTGGTAAACCAATCAAATGCCCTACCCCTTTATAAGACAAAATACCAATGCAGACTTCAAAATGTATATATCATATTCAGGCAAAATTATGTCAGTGCTAAATTACATCTACCACAGCCAACTACTATAAATGCATATTGTAAATGACCAGGAAACAGAAACTACTTTCATTAACTGACTATACCTTAATGACACAACAATTACATAGTTGAAAAGACAAACATTGGGAAGTCCATTCAAACAGATTTTGTTTGAGCTAAATATCATGGGTAAGCCATTATGAACAAGTTTTACAGAGAGGTTAACAAGGATGCAGGGAATTGTATATATTCACTAATGGCAGGCAGGACAGGACTACTATATACTGCTACTGTAACTCCTGCCTTTGGACATGAAACTCTGTATCCAGAGACTATTCCTCATACTGTCAGGTAATTTAAGCATGCAACAGCACATCCAGTTTAATCACTCATGTAATACTTTTATCAGTGATTAATAGGTAACAAGAAGTTATGACATAGCTTTTGTCATGGTAATGTAGAAACAAAATGGACAAAAAAGGCTATTTGTATACAGATTGAGAGAAATTATTAAACTCACTGTTGTACACTTTCTTTTTGTCTTTTCTTCCATCTTATATTTAAAACAAACAAATCAACCTTTACAATCTGACTTGCGGGGATATTATTATTTTTGTGCCATAGAAGTTCATACTCATTTTAATTGAGTGGTTTCTATACTTTTATTAGCTGCAAAACCTTAGTTATGCAGAGATCAAATTGTGCACATGATGTAATCTGTTAGTAAAGTTACGAAAAAACAATATTCCCTCAGGTACCTAAAGTATCTTCTTGATAGCATTTTGAGAGATGATAATGACAAATTTAGTTGATAGCATATCTTTCAAACTGACAGAATAAAATACATAAAATACCTTTTTAATATCTCATGTTCAAAGAAACCACACTGTAGAGTCTGTTTTCAATTATATCAGTTCTGGAAAATGCTGCAGCATACATAGTAAAGAGTTTAAGGCAGCTGCACAAAATTGTATGTTTTCACTGCTTCCTCAACTCAGCTCTTCCTTAAAACATATATTAAACTACAGTATACTTTATATGACCAAATTTTAGCCCTGAATAGGTTAACTACAGGTAAATTTCACTTTCTATGCAGCCTATAATATGGAACATTTATGAGTCAAAATATCATCCCTGTATTTTTTTAATAATCTTTTGGTATAGCAATTTTATATGACAAGTTAAATGGGAGAGCTTCATAATGACGTACTAATTTCTTCTTTCATACAAAGATAAATTAGTTTTAAAACTGTATTGCTACTAAAATCTCTTTAATATAAGATTATTCATGAAGAAAATTTATCTACTTTGATATATCTTTAAAATCCAGAATCAAGTCTCAGACATTTTCTTTAATCAGTTTCCCCTTAACATTACGTAAGAGCAATAGGATTTAATAGATCACTTAATTTGAAATGACTATGCCTAATTTTACTGATCATTGCTAGTATTCCATCAGAAGTTTACAGATAGTTAAAAGCTTTATTAAACTGGACACAACTTTACAACTCAACTTCAATCTAGTGTCTAAAAGGGTTTATTTACCTAGAGTCTTTATTGGAATCTCCAAATAATGCATTTTTTGAAGTGAGATCTCTTGGTTTCCACATAAACAAGCACCTCAGCCTGTACTTTTTCTGAAATCCAATGTGTTTACGATATGTGACCTTTAAGGTAAGACAATTTCTTCTTCAATTACCTTAGTGCTAACTCATGTGTTTCTAACATATTGTTACTAACAAGAATCATGGAAAGGAAATGAGTCTTTCTGAAAGCACTGCCTTCTATTTGGTAATAAGAAAAAAACATCACTTCAGTGAGACTATGCTAAACAGACTTGGGTGTACAAGAAGGTCTGTATAAGCAGTAGTCTCCTTTTTTGATCAGCTGTATTTTCCTCCTGCATTTCTACTTAACTTGAATTTTTACAAACTAAATTATTGCTATACTGTCCTCTAGTATATTTCTACTATTCCTTCAAAGACATTGTACAAGTCAACAGAGCTGAGTTCTAACACTGGAGTCCTATTTCCAGTTCACACTCAACAGAATATGCATGTGCACTGAAAGTTACCTCAGCAGACAGTTCACCTAAAAGGCTGCTCTATCATAATCCATTTTTAAAGCTGTTTAGCATTGGACTCAAATAGCATAACTTACAAAATGCAGCAAGACTCTTAAAAGTATATAATCCACATGCATCATAATATACTAAGATACACATAAGAACCAACAAATTCATTATGAAACTGTACCTGCATATTTTCTCTCAAATCCGTAGCATCCCGGATAGGTTGGAGGGCATTCTTGAACACTTCATCTATTGTTTTAATCCATAACGTTCTCATAGAAGCATATTCCCTTGATTTCTTGCCCTTCCTCACAGAGAGGCCCCGTTTATGAGGTTTCCCACCACCCCTTCGATTAGTAATGGCCACATGCACAAACAAGGAAGCGTGTGCTAACATTTCACCAGTTAAAGATTGCAGAGGAACGTGCCGATAACCAGTCTGCAGACACTCAAAGGGAATAGTGTATTGCCCGATAAACTCGTCCCCAATGTAATCATCATCCAGTACTACAAAACGCACCATAGCTAGTTCTGGCAAATTTATTTGAAACTCAAAGCTTTCATCAAAAATTGGATTATCTCCGTTCTGATGCATAGTTTTCGTCCTTTGCTCTGCACAGTCAGCAGAATTCCATGAATTTCAACATAGACGTAAGGATCCACAACATCACCTTTGGCACCTGATCCTTTGGGTTTAGGGAAGTTTTGCCCACTAATGATTTTAATATGAAGCAGCTGAGGCGAAACTCCAGGCACGGTGTCTTTTGTATTCGCACTGAAGAAGGATACTTCTTCTCTCATGATAGCAGGACGGAGGACATAGCCACAGTTTCCATTTTGTCGAAACCAACCAATGTTAAGGTCCATCATTAAGCCAGGTGTTTGAAAGTTCATTGCAACTATCTGACAACCACATTTCCAAAAGTCCTGGGGATTCATATTACTAGAGTCAATCCTCATAGGACTGGGGAAAACCCTCGCGAGAAAACGTTTGTTATAATTTACAAAGTCTCCTGGGTTTTCGTTGGCATATTTGCTAGCAAGCACTTCATTAAAAGAGCACACTTCCCAGTACTTCTGGAGCTGAAATGAAACTTGAAACTCTTTGAACTGAACTGATTTACATATGCTTACCAGCTCAGAGAGATCTTTGCAGAGCTGAAATCGTTTCCCTGTCATTGAGTTTTGCTGTTCTACCCCCTCTTTCCCCACTCTCTGTGACATTTCTGCTCCTTCATCTTCATCTGTAACATCTCCCTCTAGTCCAGAACAATTAGCAGAAAGCTTCTTTGCTTTAATTAGTATTTTCCCTTTCAGTGATTCCGGTGATGGAAGATAAGACTCTTCAATGTTTGGAGACTGTGTATGTAGTTTGTCCCCCAAAATTTTCTTCATGTGTTGTACCATCACTTTCTGCTGCTTAATGGAACAATGATTTTCTAAACACAAAATAAGAGGGTATTCTGAAGCAAAAAATGCATACTTGTTAATAATGTCAATCACACTACGGAAGACAATCTGTGATGTCATTGTGTGTCCTGTGTAAATCACGGGCTCATTATCTGGACCATCCCATACATCCAGTTCAACACTTCGACAACCCATTTTCAGAGCGCGAATGTAACCTGTGATGTCAGAAGGCCCACGAAACTGATCCTCTATCAAGTATGTATTATGAGATGAATTTATAAAATAATGAGATAAAGGTTGTTTCATATCTTGACAAACTTTTTTATGTTCTGGATCAAATATGTGACAGTCTGGTGAAGTAAGGTAATTCGTAAACCCATCTATAGAAAGACAACCTTTCTCCTGGCCCTCTTTGGCTGGCTCATATTTTTGAATAATTTCAAGGCTTATTTCTTCTGTGACCTGTGCCATACCCTGTTCTGCTTCTAAAAACATCATGAGGTCCTTGGTATCTAGAAATTCTTTATTGCTTGAAAACTGAACTAACAGGAAATAGATTTCAGGTCTGGTACAAAGCTCATGAAAAACTTCAATAAACTCTTCCTTTGTTACTTCAGTACCAGCTTTTTCCCTGGATCTATGCAACTCCTTAAATTTCAGCTCAATTTTATTAGTTTTTAAACCAGGATTTAAGTCTTTTATAAACTGTACAGCATTACATAGGGGTATATGCCCCAAATTGTCAACATCTGAGTCACTAAACATCTGTGAAAGCCATGAAGTCCGCATATTATCTTGAGTACTTCCTAGCATATCTAAAGTATGTTTTCCATAAGAAATCAGGTATCTTAAGCCAGTAACCCAAATATTTGCAACATCTGCTGAGTTGGCAACAAGATCTAGAGACTCATAGTTTTCTCCATATATAATTGAAAATGCACAGTCTTCTGATATCTGGTCATATATTCCATTGCTGCGAAAAATATCTGTGTTTTTCCCTGTTCTTACTTCTTTGATTGATTTAATATCAATCTTTGCTTTTTCAGAATCCTTTTTTGAAGGTTCCCAGCGTAGAGACTGCATATCTGCATCCAGAAGAAAGTATCGGTGATACACCCTGGAGTTGGATCGAATCTTTTTGAGCTCAGAGCCTTCAACCATGGCGTTTATACAGTCACTTGCACTGCTGATCTTTTTCTCTGTTGGCATACTGCTAAACGATACAGTCTTTTTCCGTTCTCGCTTTTGTTTCGTACCATCCTAGTAAGTAAGGGGAGGAAGAAACAGAACATGTATCAGTATGATTTTACTAAACATTAACAAAGCTGAAAGTTCATAAAGCAGTTCAGTAAGGTCTATGTGACGACCAGTAAGATAGAAATTCTTCCTGGTATCATCACAGTGAAAATACTAACAATGCCTTAATATTTGTTCTTGCTTATAAACTAATCTTCCAGAATCTTTTTTTTAACATTTTTATGAACACAAAATAAAACAAATTAAGTTTTTTATGCCAATGAAATAATGCTGTATAATTGCACATATGAATATGAATTTCATTTTATGAGTAATATCCTACTCACAGAGATAACAGGTACTACAGCCAAGGCAGTAGTATGCCTTAATATTTGTTCTTGCTTATAAACTAATCTTCCAGAATCTTTTTTTTAACATTTTTATGAACACAAAATAAAACAAATTAAGTTTTTTATGCCAATGAAATAATGCTGTATAATTGCACATATGAATATGAATTTCATTTTATGAGTAATATCCTACTCACAGAGATAACAGGTACTACAGCCAAGGCAGTAGTTCCTCTGA
>NW_008692861.1:39805-56656 GCF_000695815.1 Acanthisitta chloris | reverse complement strand
AACTTGTCAGTACAGAATATAATGCTTTAATACCATGCTGACAGGATCCTTGTGAGCACCAGAGAACCATTAATACACAATTAACTACATAAAATCCACAGGACATCACCCTAATCTAAGCATATGAGGCATTAACAGCACTTACTACGCATAGCTCCCTTCACTACTGCAGCCACCTATGTTCTCCCCACAGTGTGCCCATAGCACTGACACATTCATGCCACCCCTGTACTAGGAAAACATCCATGATAGTTGCACTGAAACACAAGCAACTGGACTGGAGCAGATGTAATTCACTGCAAGTTCTGAGTTTCAGAAAATACCACAGTAACTCAGGAGGGAACTTCTGAGAGGAGTAAAGCTTAACTGGTTCCAAAGAACCTGCATATCATTAGATCACTTTATTACATCACTTGAGTGGAAAATGAAAGACCTGGTCAGGGAGGGAAGCAAAATGATCCACCTTTGCTTTTAAAACAGTGACATAACCCAGAGGTCTTACTTTACTAGAGAAAGCTTGGGTAGAAAAAGAGATAGATAGATATAGATATATATATATATAAAAGGCATTAAAAAGTCATTTAGCTACCTCTATTTTCTGTTTCTGTTAATACGAACAAGTGCAAATAAATCAGTAACAGATCACTTAAGTATAATCAATTTCACAAGAAAGTACAGAATTTAAGAAACCTGTGTGCTTTCATTATCTGCATTCTCTGAGACTGAAAAATGCTGTGGGCTTTTTTCTAAAAGCAACGTGTGTCTTGATGAGCTAACTTACAATCTGAAATAATGCTTCAATAAAATAATCTTTTTATATTAGATACCCTGATTAGAAGTGTTCCTATAAACCAGCACAGCTCAAAAAATTACTTTTCCAGCTTTATAAAAAATTCATATTCCCTCAAACAGTTTTCCATTTGAAGTATGTTCCAGTGCATTGCTTATATGGCAGAAAGGAAAGTGAAAGAAAACTTCTAACGACTGCTACACTGAACAGATGTTAAAATAAAAACCATCCACTACAAAATACACTTCCAGTTCAGAGCATATGTACTGTATGTTTCATTTTATTAAATTAAAAATGCAGAATCCTGGTTTTGTAATTTAATTTATAAACATCTGAAAAGCCTTTCATTGAAAACTATTATTAATAAAGTAAGCAGACTTAGTATTTGCTGTTCTGTGTTTGAGAAAATTAATCAATCATACAGTTCTTGCACCTTTAATGACATCAGAATTTGCTTTATGCAAGTTCTCAAGAGACCAGTAAAAGCGAATAACCCTGCAGAGGATTTCTAACTGCAGATCAAACACCTGCAATGGATACTGCACAGGGTTGACTCTCAGAATCTCATTACATGTAGGTCGGGCATAAGGATTGTGTTCCTTAAAAACTACCTTAACTTTAAAAAAAAAAAAAAAATTCAAATGTGAATACAGAGGCTTTTGTTCAATTTTAAGCCTAGCTCTTTGTCTGGCTACCTATCTACATCTCCTGAACTGAAGAAGTGGCAAGGGACAGTCCCAGAGAAATGAGCAATGTCATTCCTGTCCGATATTTCAGGGCTTGGAATAAAGCATGCTGAAACTCCTTCATGCTCCAGATTTCTAACTCACAGACCTACAAAGGGAACACATTTTTCAAACTGTTCAGTGAGAGACAGCTGACAGATAACCTCCTGACACCAGAACCATCAAGCCATGGGAAGTATTACCTTGCCTGACCATGATCAGAAAGAAGGTCTATGGCTTTCCCTATGATCAGGATTGTATCTGATCCAAGACACTGAATGGCAAAAAAACAAAAAAAAAAAATCTTCCATTTCTTGATGCCATCTGATGTAAAGAGGTTCATCTTGAGGCAAGTTCGTTCCCAGCTCTACTTACCAAAAGACTGAATTGGAGTTTATGCATGTGGATCAGAGGAGTCATTCAATCTATCACCTGCAAGATTATTTGGTTTGCCTGCTAGATGAATTTGAAACCAGTTCTCCAGTATTCTGCACTTCTGCAGGGTGAAGCAGTTTAACCACTTGGTTTATTTATATAAAGCCTGTACCACTGTCTGAATGCAATGACTATGAAGACATTCTCATCTCCAGAACACCCTTCATAAGTTTTTGCATCTGCAGAGATCAATGATTCTGAGCTACCAGACTGCCTGTACAAGTCCCATACTGACAAAGACATGGCAGTCACAATCAAGCTGCATAAACACAAGAATGATATTTTGCCAAAGACACTGGTGAAAATTATGGGCCTGTCTGAATTACCCACCTGTCTGAAACAAAACGGGAACTCTCATTCTCATATGCTATGAATGCAGTTGCATATATTCTGCTATGATGTGGAGGATTTCACCCTTAAGGTTGGGTGACATTCATGAACTGGGCCAGGTCTCTCATGGCCTTAGGTCTGCCTTGAATCAGAAAGACTGGCACACCAAAAACTGTGTATCCGAACGAACACAAGAGTGACTTCTCAGCATTCTTTGCTGTTCAAGATGCTTGAAGCAACAGCAACTCTACAGTGCAGATGCCTAATTCTGTCCACGGCAGCAGCTACAATTTTTGTTCTGAAACACATGTCAATCTTCAAATTATAACATGTACTGTCACCCTAACAGGACTTCCCCTGAAGACTGTGCTTCAGAAGATTTAATCACTTAAACCAGAATGACCATGTCATCAACATATTTCCCAACACTGTGTGTGCCACAACCAAGGTCACCTGCAAGAAGTCTGGAGGAACAGACCAGACCACAGAGAAAACTGTTTCAAAACTTTGCTAATATCCACTACAAGTGACTACACAAAGAGTTTAGTTTATCCAGGAGTTCCTAGCAACAGAATGCAAAGCATCTAGCAGTGTAAAAAACAGAAATAATCCCAGCTGTCATCTATGGTACTTGAGAGACAGAGACAGCTGGAGGAAATGGATTAAAAGCACAAACAGGGAAGAGTATCTCCATGATAACTTCTTTTTATTCCTCTCAAGGTGCAGACAAACAAATAATTGTGGACCTAAGACAGCACTATCCACAAAACAGAGTTCTGGAGATAACAGAGAATCTTGAACTGGACACAGAGAGAGATGCATATCATTCCTGAACTGCAAAGCTTTTAATTTATGGAACTGTATGACAGAATTACTTAAAAAGCAATTCCAATAACTACTGGTACTGATCAGGATAGCAGTGGAGTTCAAACAGAGATCTGATAACATAATAGATTAGGATGACAGAGGAAACAACGAAGAGTGTAAGGTCTGTAAACCTCTACTAAAGGAAAGGAAGCACAGAGTGAACTTTATGACCTGTAAATGCCCAAATGAATCATGCCCCAGAAGCAGTACTTAAAAAACCCATTCAAACATGCAGTTACCAAGTTTAGGAACCGCTCGGTCCACTGGAATTCAGAACACTTAGAGCCCAAGGCAGGGATCTGCCAACCCCTCTGAGGTGGTAAGCATGGGGTGCAACTGTGTGTGGGAGCACAGTGCAGGACAGTCCTTCCAACTGCCAATACAGAAAGGTCCTCACACTTGCCTACACAAACTTTGGAGATGGGTGCCTGCAATCCTGCCTCTCTCCACGACTAAAGCAGCCACCTGCAGCTTTGATGTGGTAGTTTTGCTAAATGGGAATAGAAGATCAATGCCTCTATCTGCATTTAGCTCACCAAGGTACTCTTCTTGGGACATAGAACCGTACAAAGAAAAGACAAATGGTAACAAGAGGAAGTGGCACAATGGCAGATTTTTAGAGCACTCATCTGAGAAGTGAAAGCCCCTGATGTCACTGCTCCATAAACACAACACTTGGTGACCCTGAATGCAAAATGTAGTCCATGCAGCAGGGACCTGAACACTGAATTTTCCCCTCGCAGGAAAATGCCCACCTCCCCAGGTGACAGGTCCTGCTGCTACTTATTTATGCTCTAACCATTAAAAAAAAAATCATTTGTTTTTATATACCAGAGGTTCATGAAAGCCTGGCAGGCAGCTCCATCCTAATCTTGAAAACGTGTGGCTGAGCATTTGAAGATCCTTAGGCAGAGAGAGACTAGAGCCCAATCACTCCATGAGTAGGTGAGTGCCCGGCCAAACAAGCAACTGCATCAAAAACTGAGCACAAAGCACACCCTCCTCAACCACAGCACCTCACTGCAGGCTTTTTTACTGTCAGTGGCTGAGCTTTGACAACCTGTGAAAAAACTCACACACCTCGAGGCAATGACAGCACACAGTCCCAAGAATGCCTACTTAATTTATCCCAAACAGGCTTAGAAAAGAGATGGATGTGAGCCATTCAGCCTACCAAAGATGGCAATGTCCCATACATATGTGTAGTTACAAGACTGCAATAATGTAGTATCTCAAGAACTTTTAAATAAATCAATGGGGTTTTTCGCATGTAAATTCTGAATTAAGTGACATGCTTGTGAATCTGAGGGCCAGTGTTGTGCCAATATGCAGAGCAATTACTGGTGAGAAGGTGAGAACACAGGCCATGCCTGTTTGGTTAATTTTAATCTTTTTTAATCACAGCAGTACTTAATGTCATATAGCATAAAGCTGCTTTAGATGTACTATAATGTACAGCTGTAGCCAACAGTTGAAGTACAATACACTACTTAATCATGACAACAGGCAGCCTAATCATCTTCATGATGAACACAGAATGAAGTACTCTTCTGACACTATACAACTCATTGATGACTTGCTTTGATAGAGCATGTGATAATCAAGTAGCAAATTTGAGTACAAAAACTGCCCGTCTTCATCCAATGCAATTCAGCAGCAATTGCAAAATCACCTAGCTTAACCACAAGATATATAACATGCCCATTTCAGGAAGTGATTGCTTTAAAAAAAAATAAAATTGAAGCTTTGTTTGTTTAATTAAGAGTCTTAGGTATTTTTTTTCAGAGCCCAGCGAAACACAAAACATGAATTTTACAGATTTTCCTTATACTTAAGAAAGCATTCAGGTATGTCTATATATAGTTAGGGCTACTCAAAGGAAAAAACCCACAGATAAATTTAAGTCAATACTTTAAAATATCCAACTTCTAAATGCATTTTGATAAAACTATTATAGTATCAATCATTTCTTCTTTTCCAAGGTTTCACCTGTGGTTTTGGAGATACAAATGCAGGTGTAGATTAGCAAATTACTTACAAATACAACATCAATATTATATTATCTTTATCTCTATAAATATTTCCATCACAAAATATTTAGGGTTTTCTTTGAAAAAATACCTGTAGCTGAAATGGCAGTAATAAACATGAACACCTATTTTTGCTAACACACACAAAATTTCATATTATGCATGCATTAACTATGCATAGCTGCCAACTCATTCCAGAACACAATATGTAGCATTATAAAAGAGGCTAAGCAAGTTTTTGTGTGGAAGAGACAGGAGAAAAAAGGAAGGAAAATAACAGGTAATGCAAATTAGCAACGTTTCATCTCTGTTATACAAAATTTAGTACTGATTTCAAAAGTTACATGCAGTTAAAGGCAGCGTGAGAGTCTACTTCAGAAGAGCGTGGGAGAAAGGGAGAAAGGGGGAAAGGAGGAAAGGGGGAGGGAAAGAAGAGAGAAGGAGGTGCAGGAAAAGCCTTTCAACATTAGGAGCCATGTCCTCGCAGGCAGGAACTCTATGTCCTCATAGTACCCTCTCTCAGACTAATTCTCCTGGAATCAACAACTCAGCAGAAGAATCTGCTGAGAGCCACCACTCAGCCTCTCTCCTCCAGCTAAGCATCTACGTTCTTCCCAGTCAGTACCTTTTAATTTGCCATTACTAGGAGTTCCTTACTAACACAGTGACCCAGATTCACTAAAAGGCACATAGTTCATTATGGTTTAACACAGCTGTCCAAAGCTTCCGCAGCATGTCAAAATCAAAACAAGAACAAAACTCTCCAAGTAATTAGGAGTTCAGCTGACGGGATCCCAAACACTTCAGAAACAGCACATGGTAAATCACACTGTGTGCAATAGTTTCTGAATGGAACCGTAGCCACTATTAACTGCACACAGCATTGAGCAGTTGTATTTAAGACAAAGTAAGAGTCCTCAACTGAAATAACAACCATTTGGGGAGGATACAAAACATCAGCTATTTGGAAAACACAAGGCCTCCCACTTGTCGCAAATCACTATACTTGTGCTCAGCATTTAAATGCTTCTCCAAACTGGTATTCAGGACATATCTGTTGTTTGCAGAAATCTTAAAAGAAACACATTTTTTCAGTATGTGGTGGGTTGACCCAACCAGACCCCGTTACTCAATGTTATAAATAACAGTGAGGAGGAAAGAAAATATGAAGATTAGTTGCACAAGTAACAATTCTTTTCCTTTTTAAATCTTTTTTCACTAAAGGAATTCTGTAATTAAAGGAATATGGACACAGGGGCAAATCTTAGCTCAGTATTCAAAAAAAATTGATCTATATTACTTCAGATGAGCAAATTGCATGGTTCATGATACAGCTAAACCAATTCCCTCTTCAACACACTAATCTTCTGTCCAGTCTCTTCCTCCTCCTGCCTCAGTAGCATCTCCCTTCTCCCCACCCCAGCTCCTCAGGCTCTCATTACCACATGTCTGACACACAGTAAGTTAATTTAACTCACTACCTCAGGAAACAAAATCTATTTTCTTCCAAATTAGTTTCTGCAATTTTAGTGAGCTGAAACAATTTGCCATGTGATCAGCTAAGTAGGAGAGCTGGTTCAAAATAACCAGTAGAAACAGGGAACTGATTAAAAATGAGAGGAAAGAACAGGATCACTCACAGGATCAATCAAGAAATTAATTCAATTAAAATCAATGCAGTTGAAACTATTCTGTTGAAATCAGATGCTACATGACCTGACAAGAGAGCTTTATGTCATTAGGTTTAGAGATGGACTCAGCAGTCCTGGGTTAACAGCTGGACTGTATGATCTTAGAGGTATTTTCCAACAAAAGCAATTCTATTAGGGAAAACAAAATCTTTCATCTTGGTCCACCTCACAGAATGTACACTGACAATTTCATAAACATATGAAACATACAGGCACATTATAAGAAAGAACTGCCAACATCATAAAATAACAGAATTGAAGTTCTCAGGCTCTTGGGCTCATTTTGTTCTGCTTCATTTCAAGAAAACATGACACCAGAAAATTTATCATTCTATGATATGAGAGAGATGACTTTCACACTACCTATTAGAAACAGCAAAGAAAAAAGGTAGCCTGTGTAGGCCTTGTTGCTCTTATAGCAGGCAATTTAACTCGAAGACTGTGACTGTGATGAACAAGGAAATAACAGGATATGGTTTTGCAAATAAAGTTTAGACTAAGACTTTCTTTGTAAAACTCCTTACAGAAGAACTTATTTAGTCATTTGATCCGTCTACCAAGAGTAAGGAAACCATTTTCATATGCTTTTTATGTTGCTGTCTGAAAGTATCCTCCGGTTCTTCAATATTCAAGTGCTCCCACAGTAAGTAACAGGGGAGCATTCCCTGACCCTCTGCTACAAGGCAGACACTTCTTCCACCAAGGTGCCCAAAACATCCACACACACGCTGCTACTTGCTCCCTTCTCACTCAGCTCTTACATAAATCCATTCCATAATTTTTTTTAGAAGTAAGTAAACATATTGCTTATTCTGCTGAAAATAAAGGAGCTACAACTGCTTTTACTACGTTGGGTTTTGACCTAAATTTTAAAAAGTCTATAGTAACTAAGACTTCTCCATTCTGCAGTTTGGTGCTGCAATGTACATTTTCCTTCTAGCAGTAGCTACTATAGCTTACAGAAACATGGTATAAAGCACTACACATAATGAAAGAACTCCAAGGCCAGGCTGGATGGGGCCCTGGGCAACCTGGTCTAGCTGAAGGTGTCCCTGCTCATGGCAGAGAGTTTGGAACTAGATTTTCCTTATGGTCCCTTCCAGACCATACTATTCTAGGATTCTGTCATTTTATTATTTATTATATAGTTTCATATATAATTATAATACAATGTGCAATAATATAATTAGTGTAATTTATAATATATCTGAATATTAAAATACAGTAGCAAAAATTAAATCCATACACCTTTGAGGCATTATCTCATATATAAGTATATGTACATATTTATGAAATTAAAATAAAAGGGCATTTGGTTTCAGAGGTTAATTTACAAAACAGATGAGCAGGAGAAAGGGGGGAAAAAGTCTGATCTTACAAGAATAAACAAGAAGCATTTAAGAAAACTACCCAGACTGCTGTGAGCACTGAGAGAGCCAAAGCCTGAGTTATGCTTGGCATGAACCTTTAAGTTACAGTTCAGGCTTCTGGTAGCATTTCTAATGAAGCATAAGAGGTATCACATTTTCACACATTCAGTAGAATAAAAATGTGTATTTCAGATCCAAACAAGCAATATTTTAACTAAATTAATATAAACTACAATAATTATTTATGCAAACCAGCAGTTACTAATACTGTTTAGTCTTAAACTGAGGAAACTGCATTATCAGAAAACTGTTAAAAATTACTTGATGGCAAGAAAGGTTTTAACCCTAGATAAGTAAGTAGAAAGTATTTTAGACTCCTTATGTACTAAGAAATCATATCCAAACTATGACAGATCATTTGAACTACTATAGAGAAATTTGTCTAATTGTTTAGCCATCAATTATCAGAAAAAATGAATAGTAGTTATACATGCTTTTTGCTTAAAGAACAACTGAAAATGACAAAACTGCTGCTGCAGATGAAGGTACTGAAGAATCTGAACAAGCAAATTGGCTTAACAGGTTTCAGAACAGCTCAGGAGTGAAGAAGGCTCTAAGGTTTTGCTGTTACCCATAAAATCAAGTGGACCCTCTTTCTACATACATGCACGTTTATTTAAATTCTGAGTACTCTAATTTTCAGTTCTTCAATCATGTTTTAAATACCCAAATGTTATAGCTAAGATACACTTTCACGGGAATTTTAATCAAGACCCAACAACAATATTTAATACGCAGAATAGCACAGTAATCAGGTTGAAGTTAAATATCAGACTTTTTTCAAGTATTCATAGCTGCATGTCAGTTCCACTGGTAGAAAGCACAGCGTTTTTCTATTTCTTGTTTCAGTCATAAACAACAATTTGACTGAATTGACAAAATAAGTAACAGCTGTCAGGCTTCAAAGCAAAACTACAGCAATATTACAGTCAATACAGTGGGTGATTTTGAAATGTAACAGTATAACTGTGTTTAAGATTGTTGTAATTTCAGATGCAGGCTCTGCAGAAAGCTGCCTCACCTCTCCCTCTGATGCTCTTCTTCAGCATCACAGAGGAAAGAGAAGCCAATGACGTGACCAGCAAGAGGTGAGAGTCTGCACCAGCTCAAGCCTTTCTACCCTTTCCCAGTCCTGTTGGTAAAGTTTTCCCAGCAGCTTTTCCAGAATTTCCCACAGACCTAAGTGTAGGTTTTGTTTTGTTTGGTTGTTTTTTATGAACTTCCCTACCTAGCAGGCCCAGACAATATCCTACTTGATTCACAACAAACCAGGACAGACCACCTCCCTAAAACAAGCTTGTAGAGCGTGTATCTTACAACGCCATTACAGGTATGGACCCATGATGCAACTGAAGTTACATATATTTAAGTACTAAAATACACAATAACATGGCAAAGGATACCTTACACTCCATGCAGGCAAGATCCGTATTTTTCAATGATGCAAATGTAGACAACAAATTAATATAATTGTGTTTGTTAAAAACAACTGATTCAGTCAGAAAGCAGAAAAGGACATTATCTCTCCCCTACTGTGAGAGGCAGTCTACATAACATTCCCTTAACCATCAACAACTTTTGCTCACAGAAAACCCCAGCAGATTGACCATGAGTATGTTAGAAAATTTAAAGGACTGGCTTTTTCACACATCCTTACAGGTCATCCCACCCAACCTCACAGCACAAAGTTATGACAAAATAAGGTATTTTCACTTTCACTGATGTGGCAGAATGTTCACTTCCACCTGTACTGTCAGTTCATGTATTTTGTCCAAATTTTAATCCAAATGCCATCTGCTCTCTCGGAAAGCTCCTGATGTCTTTTTGTGTCCTTTCCGGTTACTGTTTTCCAGGAACAACACAGGAGTAAAATTACTGCCTACAGGTTGTTTTATCTAAGTCAAATACTCAGCCTTAGGAGCAATAAAATGTAAAATTCTGTTTCATTTTAAAAACTACCATTACCTCTGCCCTGCAGCTTTCTGTTCATCAACTGATTTGCTTCATTCTAGTGATTGATGAATGGTGTCTTCAGATTTGCTTGTTGACTAACGGTAATTGGACTAGCAAATTTCACAAGATAACTCTAAAGAAAGCGATAAAACTTCACAAACTGAATTGTTCTCCTTTTGTAGTTTGAGATAAGTTCCTTTTTGTCAATTAGGAGAATGACTATTATGAATATTAACTGTCCAACGCCATAAAGAGTTCATGTGCATAATTCAGTATTAAGTACAAAAGTTGGAACTTTTTAAAACTTACTACTTGCTCAACAAATATCTTTCAAATTCTTGAGTTGCTACTTCAGTCTCATTACTTAGATAGCAATGATAATTAAACAATTATAAGTAGCTATTGACTTTTAAGGAGGACATTTCTTATGAATTAGACAAAAAATTATTGCTCAGCAATCACACAGGCAGAAAAGACATTAGTACCCAAGCACCTCTGCTAATACATATGGCTTCTTCTGACTTGTTCTCCTTGATTTTCAGATGTATGTAATTCAGAGTTGTCAAAATTTATAGGCAATTCTCATTCTGAATGCTACATCAATGCCCTTCTCCCCCTTAACTCTGTTCTTTATTTATTCATAACAGTTACAAGCACTTAGAAAAGAACAGTGAACTATAAATATTTAATACAAGACGCCTGTAACAGAAAGACATGAGAGAGACTGCAAAAAACAAGTATTATATAGTATTTGTTTATCCTAGGCACAAGAAAAAAAAAGCATGTGATCTTTATATTTGTATTTACAGAAATGTTCATAGCTTTGACAAAGCAAACCTAAGAAGTAAGTCACCTGTATGCTCTACCAAATAATTACAACTAAATAAATAAAAATCACCAGGTATATCAGTTTTCTCCAGACTTTCACTGTTTTAACAGAATCTGTTTTGATTGCTTGCTACAAGCCAACCTTGTGAGGAATGCTGAATAAGTATCACTACAGGACACTACACTTTCAACACATTAAAGGATGGAGGAGTGAAGAGCAAATAGACTGATGACAATTTCTGAATTCCTATCTACAACAGTAGCCTCTCAGCAAGTAGTTTCTAAGGAATTCTCAATCTAGACTAGAATTACAGGACTTGGGGTGGTAGGAAAGTATGCAAGAATTTAAAATATTCTAAAATAAGGTTTACAAGTCTTCTAGGAAGGCTATGGATATTGTGTGCACTCAAACCTCAGTATGATACGGCAGCAAAAAATAATTCTACTTTTGATTTTCAGAGCTCAGTGTTATTGGTATGGGCAGTAATAAAAATATGGTAATACCATAATTGTGTTCTGTGGAGGAAAAGATAATTACTAGGAAAACAGGACTCTTCTTTTAAACCATTAAGCCATATTAGGGAAATATCATTAATCTTTCATTAAAATATTGATGTACCATATCTCAATACACTTTATACAGCTTTCTAAACATCTTACACATCACAAATGCTCAAGAAGTCACAACGTAGAGCACAAAAATTAACTCACACAACATCCAAAACTAAAACCACAGAAGCAAAATTATTTCCTCATCTGTTTACTTCAAACTGAATTACCATCTGCTCATTCTGAAACCATAGGCCTCCACTGCTTTCTGCTCACAGCAGAGTGCTATACCTGTCATTTGAAATTAGGACAGTGTCCACCATGAAGGCCCATCTGCCTAAACCAACCAGAAAAAATGTCCATGTCTGAGGTGATCAAGAAAAGGCTGAAGAAAAGTTTAGATAATACAATCACAGAATCAAGGTTGGAAGTGGCCTTCAAGATCATCAAGTCCAACCATTAACCTGCCGCTCTGCTGTAACCCCTAAGCTCTAAGCCATATCCTCCAGTGCAAGATCCAGACACCTATTAAACACTTCCAGAGATGGTAAATCCACCACCCCCCTGGGCAACCTATTTTGGCGTCTGATCATGCTAACAGTGAAAAATATTTTCCTAACATCTCATCTGAATCTCCCCTGTCTCAGCTTATGACCGTTCCCTCTAGTCCTCTCACTGCAGGCATGGCAGAACAGACCATCCCCACTCCCCACCTCTTCACAATGCCCTTTCAGGCACGTGTAGAGATACTTCAAAACTGTTCATTTTCCTTATCTCAGCCTTACAGCCACCCATCATGCGAACTCACAGTGATTAAATGACTTCATGGGGAGAAGAAGTTTTGCTCTTGTTCAATGCAGGAGAGAGACGGAAACTAGAACTATTGCAGCACAGCTGGCACCCTCACTCTCCCAGCTTCTTAAATTCAATGGTTTATTTTCTATTTTCTTATAATTACTGATTTAGCTAAGCTTTCCAAACTTATTTTCAGATTTCAATAGTTCATATTTCATTATTTTAAAATTATTTGACCATTCATCTTCAACATGGAAACATTTGTGCCAGAAATGTTTTCTTTTCCTAACACTGTTAATCAGAACTGAAAATATATCACGGGAATCACTTTTGTACATAAAGCATGCAGGTAGCATAACCAAGATGTGGTGGAGAGCATATTTGGATTGTAGTTGAAAGTGTGCCTGTACAGTGGACATTAATGTAAAGAAAATCCCAGCAGTAAATGACACCAGCACACCAGAAACATACTAGAATGGACACAGTTATATTTGCAAATATGTCTTTTGGTTACCTTGCTTACTCCTCCCAGTAGCTGAATTATGACAGGAAAAGAAGCCTGCTGTTAGAATCTGTGTGGTCCCTAAATTAGAGCTGGCCCTCATGTCACCTATACCAATAAATCTGGTCAAAAGTAAACAAGCCTTCAGTATTAATATTTACACTTGAACCCTGAAAATAAAGGAGAGCATTCAAATGCCATAATAAAATTTGAAGGAACACCATTTTGTGTATTAAGCAACTCTCAGAATAGTTTAACTGAGAGACTAAAATAGCAAATCTTTAACTTCTTATAATGCTAAAAAGATTTTTTTACAAAAAATACCCAACAATGAAAAGCACTGACATTAAAATTCAAAACTCCTGCCTTTTTTAAATTTTATTTAAAAATAGATTGTATGTAGAACATTTTAAAAGCAAATCTTTAACCATCTTGTCCCAGATTTCCACACATTTTTGCAAATTCATGCTGCAATATATCTCACCCTGCTGGACTCAACAGAACTTAAGTTTGAAATGACAGAGGAGACAAAGGGAAGCAAAAGAACTGAGAGGAAGCAGATGTGCCATTAGTGGAATGCTGCTTTACAAGATTTAGATTTCTGTACTAAAACAGAATAGAAAGAATACATTTAAAGGAAAATAATTTGTTGAATTAATTTGATGTAATGGCTAATGGAAAAGTTAACAAAAATATAAAATTATGTGAATACTGCATTTTGCATATTTATGCATTTGAATATAGAATTCATTATCTATTATCCACTTTGAATCCTGAACTAAAAATAGCCACATTATAATTGAAAATGCTACAAATGAACCAATTCTCTGAGGTACAAAGTTAACCAAACACAGCAAAAGCATTCTGGCAACATTATCAGAACTGTCTGTTCCTAGCTGTAGCAACTTGTTGCTGGTCAATTTTTACATATCACTGGATTTTAACTGTCAGTATAGTTCAGTAAGAAAGAACAAACAATAAGTGGTATTATTACTTCACTGGTGTTTGGTAACTTCTCATTCCATATATGTTGAACCCTTATTACAGTAACTCACTTTATGCTGCATCACTACTTCAATCCTTCAACAAAGTGTAAATTAGCTATTTGATGTTGTAAAAATGGGAAAGTAATTTTCCCATAGAAAAGTGCACAAATTTTATAAATCTGGAAAATCAACAACAATTAGGTCTCAGCCTATCACACTGAATTATTTAATTCATTTTCTCAAAACAGTTGCAGTTGCACATACTACATCATCAGGGATTCATTTTGGCCTCAGTAATCTATTATAAATACCTTTCATTTAAATACTCATCATCTTCTGCCAGTCCCATCCAGCATAATGTTGTTTTCAGAGTGTTAAGGAACTCAACTTCTAGATCTCTCTGCTAAATGACCTGCTCTCAAATAGAGCAGAAATATCCCAGATTACATAGAACCTTTTCCGTACCACAGTATTTGCACAATTCTCACAACAGCATTTAGTTATAATAAAAACTATTTCTTCAAAGCAAGATTCAGATTTATGAGAAGGAAGGAAACCACAGCAGAATAAGCTTCATGATAATAAAAGTGACTGAGCTAGAAGCAAGCTGTTTCCAGGGCTACCAATGAACCATATATTATGTTTTAGATGGTTTCCTAGGAAGATAATCCTAGGGATCACATCATCTATGTGCCTCTATGTATCTCTTATGCATTCCTCCTCGTAACTTTAAAATATATTTCTTGATTTCAAATAAATCTGATAAAAGAAGAGATCTAAAGACAACTAGGCTTCACAGGCTTTCTAAAACCAGGAAGCTTGGAAGAAAAAAAGAATCAGTAAAATTCAGATTATAAACAAAGCATGGATCAAGAGTTCACACCTCTTTTGATCCCTAAATCAACCAAAAGGGCACAATCCTACTGTAATTCACATGTCATTAACCTTGTGGCACATACAATTGCATCCAAAGGATAGAAAACATCCTGCTCTTTTCCACAATGTTCTGCCTCCCAGTGGGGAGTAAAATTTTAGCCCAAAGAACAATTTTTCCCTAAATTTTTTTCGTTCTGGCTTCACTCAAATGAAACAGATATACAACACTGAGATACAACATCTGAACTCTTTACTGCCTCTCGTTAAAACTTCCTCAGTAGACATTACAGCACTGCCAAGAACTCCTGAGAGCTTGATAAGAAAAACAAAAGCTAGTTGTTTAACATTACCAATCAAATTCTGCTCCAAGAAGGGCAGGTGTAGAGTACATGTCTCTTCAAAGACAACACTCTGCTACTACAGAGACTAAGATTCCTTATCTCTTCTAGGCAAGACACCAACAGAGAGGCTTATCTCATCAGACCTGCTGTCTTCTCACAGAAGTTCTTGGCAATTTTGAGAGAGAACAGGAAAGGTTTCAGAACAGATCTTAACCTGTGTCAAAATCCGCACTGTAGTAAACAGGTATTTCTTTCAATGTAGGAAATTCATATAGTGCCTGAAATGCTTAAAACCAGCACTGTAGTAGTATTCACCCTCTTTTTCTACCATGATACATGCAAACTGCATCTGAACAAAACCAGCCATCCCACTGACCTTAGCCTATACTGACAAGTGGTGGATGCACACAAGAAAGTCACAAAATTTCCTTTTATGAATAGGTTTTAGCCTGTATTAAAACATTTGAATTAAATCGTAAAATTTCAGAAATGAGTTTTCTTCAGATTACCCTAATCTCAAATGACTGGGGGAGACCAGAGCTTTTTAAGAGGTTAACTGGAGCATTCTTCTGTAGACACTGCTACTGAGGGACAACAGGCTTTGAGCTAAATAATACCAAAAGCCACCAGTGTGTCAGGTTTTGTCTGGATTTGTCTTGGTCTGCCTGGAGGTTTGTTTTAGGTTGTCCAGATGTGACAGCAATAATCTAACAACCAGGTGATTATTACCTGCCTTGTTTTAGATTTTGGTCAATTGTGCAATATAGCACTATGTATTTTTGTAGTTAACAGACAAAGGAATAGATGACCTGAATAAACAGAACATGACCCCATAATTAAAACACAACATAGAGCATAGAGCTGGGAAGATGGCAGGGACCTTGAAAGTGCATGCACAGGATGATACTGGACACCCGAAGGATTTAACAGTCCATTTCTACTGGCCAAAGGAATGCAATCTTAGAAAGCGGGTAAGATGTTTTAAAGCCTAAAAAGAACAAATATGAACATAAGTAGAAAACTTGAAATAACGAGGTGAAAGCAAGATGTTGGGCATATTAAAAAATACATTCAAACGATCCCAGAAAGATCCAAGGGGAGAAAAGAGGAAAAAAAAAAACCAACCAGAACACCAGCATCATATTCCTCCTGAAAAGGGAGTTAGCTGACAAGACAACTCAAGGCTGACAACAACAGTTTGCCTTGACACTTGGCCTCAACTCCAAATGAAACCATTCACTGCAACATCCATCTGTAGGGTCAGTGGAAGTCTGATAGTAACATCAGAGAAAGGGGTATAGACTAGAAACCGGTGGGAATGACTTTAACCATACATAATTTGAACTGTTACTATCACAACTGGACTAATAAAAAATCTTTAATTAGACTGCTAATATTTATGCAGACTGGCAGCAAATTGTTGCCTCTTCCTGTAAGGTGTATCTCCTTTCACATATAGGAACAGTGTGAGTAAAACAAACTGATCAGAATTCTGCAACTTGGACAAACCAAATGGTAACAACCCCATTAACACTCTCACAGGTTGCCTATTTTCCTATACGCAAGTAAATAAACACATGATACTTAGAATCATGTTTACTGCTAGCTGATATTAAGACAACTTAGTACACACCTGTTAAAAGGTTAACAGTGATTGCAGAACTCATATTACACATGGATAAATAATTCTTTATAATTTTTGCCTCAAATATACCAGGAACAC